>NC_044981.1:117548051-117671600 GCF_008728515.1 Papio anubis | reverse complement strand
TTTTCCTAACTGAATACCCTTGATTTCTTTCTCTTGCCTGATTGCCCTAGCCAGAACTTCCAACACTATGTTGAATAGGAGTGGTGAGAGAGGGCATCCCTGTCTTGTGCCAGTTTTCAAAGGGAATTTTTCCAGTTTTTGCCCATTCAGTATGATATTGGCTGTGGGTTTGTCATAAATAGCTCTTATTATTTTGAGGTACGTTCCATCAATACCGAATTTATTGAGCGTTTTTAGCATGAAGGGCTGTTGAATTTTGTCAAAAGCCTTTTCTGCATCTATTGAGATAATCATGTGGTTCTTGTCTTTGGTTCTGTTTATATGCTGGATTATGTTTATTGATTTGCGAATGTTGAACCAGCCTTGCATCCCAGGGATGAAGCCCACTTGATCATGGTGGATAAGCTTTTTGATGTGCTGCTGAATCCGGTTTGCCAGTATTTTATTGAGGATTTTTGCATCGATGTTCATCAGGGATATTGGTCTAAAATTCTCTTTTTTTGTTGTGTCTCTGCCAGGCTTTGGTATCAGGATGATGTTGGCCTCATAAAATGAGTTAGGGAGGATTCCCTCTTTTTCTATTGATTGGAATAGTTTCAGAAGGAATGGTACCAACTCCTCCTTATACCTCTGGTAGAATTCAGCTGTGAATCCATCTGGTCCTGGACTTTTTTTGGTTGGTAGGCTATTAATTATTGCCTCAATTTCAGAGCCTGCTATTGGTCTATTCAGGGATTCAACTTCTTCCTGGTTTAGTCTTGGAAGAGTGTAAGTGTCCAGGAAATTATCCATTTCTTCTAGATTTTCTAGTTTATTTGCGTAGAGGTGTTTATAGTATTCTCTGATGGTAGTTTGTATTTCTGTGGGGTCGGTGGTGATATCCCCTTTATCATTTTTAATTGCGTCGATTTGATTCTTCTCTCTTTTCTTCTTTATTAGTCTTGCTAGTGGTCTGTCAATTTTGTTGATCTTTTCAAAAAACCAACTCCTGGATTCATTGATTTTTTGGAGGGTTTTTTGTGTCTCTATCTCCTTCAGTTCTGCTCTGATCTTCGTTATTTCTTGCCTTCTGCTAGCTTTAGAATGTGTTTGCTCTTGCTTCTCTAGTTCTTTTAATTGTGATGTTAGAGTGTTAATTTTAGATCTTTCCTGCTTTCTCTTGTGGGCATTCAGTGCTATAAATTTCCCTCTACATACTGCTTTAAATGTGTCCCAGAGATTCTAGTATGTTGTATCTTTGTTCTCATTGGTTTCAAAGAACATCTTTATTTCTGCCTTCATTTCGTTATGTACCCAGTAGTCATTCAGGAGCAGGTTGTTCAGTTTCCATGTAGTTGAGTGGTTTTGATTGAGTTTCTTAGTCCTGAGTTCTAGTTTGATTGCACTGTGGTCTGAGAGACAGTTTGTTATAATTTCTGTTCTTTTGCATTTGCTGTGGAGTGTTTTACTTCCAATTATGTGGTCAATTTTGGAATAAGTGTGATGTGGTGCTGAGAAGAATGTATATTCTGTTGATTTGGGGTAGAGAGTTCTGTAGATGTCTATTAGGTCTGCTTGCTGCAGAGATACGTTCCATTCCTGGATATCCTTGTTAACTTTCTGTCTCGTTGATCTGTCTAATGTTGACAGTGGAGTGTTAAAATCTCCCATTATTATTGTATGGGAGTCTAAGTCTCTTTGTAAGTCTCTAAGGACTTGCTTTATGAATCTGGGTCCTCCTGTATTGGGCGCATATATATTTAGGATAGTTAGCTCTTCCTGTTGAATTGATCCCTTTACCATTATGTAATGGCCTTCTTTGTCTCTTTTGATCTGTGTTGGTTTAAAGTCTGTTGTATCAGAGACTAGGGATCACCCAACACGGAGGTTGAGAGCTGAGAACGGACAGACTGCCTGCTCAAGTGGGTCCCTGACCCCTGAGTAGCCTAACTGGGGGACATCCTCCACTAGGGGCAGTCTGACACCCCACACCTCACATGGTGGAGTACAACCCTGAGAGGAAGCTTCCAAAGCAAGAATCAGACAGGTACACTCACTGTTCAGCAGTATTCTATCTTCTGCAGCCTCTGCTGCTGACACCCAGGCAAACAGGGTCTGGAGTGGACCTCAAGCAATCTCCAACAGACCTACAGCTGAGGGTCCTGACTGTTAGAAGGAAAACTAACAAACAGGAAGGACACCCACACCAAAACCCCACCAGTACGTCAAGCTGGAATTCCGTTGCTGGTGATGAGCTGCGCTCCTTTGCCAGGGGAGATGTGCTCTTATTTTTGGAATATTCAGCTTTTCTGCCCTGCTTTTTCCCCATCTTTGTGGTTTTATCTGCCTCTGGTCTTTGATGATGGTGACGTACTGATGGGGTTTTGGTGTAGGTGTCCTTCCTGTTTGATAGTTTTCCTTCTAACAGTCAGGGCCCTCAGCTGTAGGTCTGTTGGAGTTTGCTTGAGGTCCACTCCAGACCCTGTTTGCCTGGGTATCAGCAGCAGAGGCTGCAGAAGATAGAATATTGCTGAACAGCAAGTGTACCTGTCTGATTCTTGCTTTGGAAGCTTCCTCTCAGGGTTGTACTCCACCCTGTGAGGTGTGGGGTGTCAGACTGCCCCTAGTGGGGGATGTCTCCCAGTCAGGCTACTCAGGGGTCAGGGACCCACTTGAGCAGGCAGTCTGTCCCTTCTCAGATCTCAACCTCCGTGTTGGGAGATCCACTGCTCTCTTCAAAGCTGTCAGACAGAGTCGTTTGCGTCTGCAGAGGTTTCTGCTGCATTGTTGTTTAGCTGTGCCCTGTCCCCAGAGGTGGAGTCTACAGAGACAGGAAGGTTTCCTTGAGCTGCTGTGAGCTCCACCCAGTTCGAGCTTCCCAGCGGCTTTGTTTACCTACTTAAGCCTCAGCAATGGCGGGTGCCCCTCCCCCAGCCTCGCTGCTGCCTTTCGGTTAGATCACAGACTGCTGTGCTAGCAATGAGGGAGGCTCCGTGGGTGTGGGACCCTCCCGGCCAGGTGTGGGATATAATCTCCTGCTGTGCCCATTTGCTTAAAGCACAGTATTGGGCTAGGAGTTACCCGATTTTCCAGGTGTTGTGTGTCTCAGTTCCCCTGGCTAGGAAAAGGGATTCCCTTCCCCCTTGCGCTTCCCAGGTGAGGCGATGCCTCACCCTGCTTCAGCTCTTGCTGGTCAGGCTGCAGCAGCTGACCAGCACCGATTGTCCGGCACTCCCTAGTGAGATGAACCCAGTACCTCAGTTCAAAATGCAGAAATCACCGGTCTTCTGTGTCGCCCACGCTGGGAGTTGGAGACTGCAGCTGTTCGTATTCGACCATCTTGCTCCACCCCTTGATGCAGATTTCTTACACTCAAACTACAGAATTGGTCCAGATGTTACCAGAAAGGGTCCCAATCCAGAACTCAAGAGAAGGCTCTTGAGCCTTGTGCAAGAAAGAGTTTGGAGACAGGCTATAGAGTAAAATGAATAAAAGAATAGCTACTCCATAGGCAGAGCGGCAGCATGGTCTTCTCAACTGAGTATACTTACCGTTATTTCTTGATGATATGCTAAACAAGGGGTGGATTATTCATGAGTTTTCTGGGAAAGATGTAGGCAATTCCCAGAACTGAGGGTTCCTCTTCCTTTTAGATCATACAGGGTAACTCCTGGATGTTGCCATGGCATTTGTAAACTGTCATGGCACTGGGGGGAGTGTCTTTCAGCACGCTAATGTATTATAATTAGCATATAATGAGCAGTGAGAATGACCAGAGGTCACTTTCATCACCATCTTGGTTTTGGTTGGCTTCTTTACCATGTCCTGTTTTGTCAGCAGGGTCTTTGTGACTTGCAAATTGTGCTGACCTCCTATCTCATCTTGCGACTAAGAATGCCTTACCTAGGCCAGGCACAGTGGCTCACGTCTGCAATCCCAGCTCTTCAGGAGGCTGAGGCAGGCAGATCACTTGAGGTCAGGAATTCAAGATCGTCCTGGCCAACATGGCGAAAACTGTCTCTACTAAAAATACAAAAATTAGCCTAATGTGATGATGCACACCTGTAGTTCCAGCTACTTGGGAGGCCAAGGCATGAGAATCATTTGAACCTGGAATGCAAAGGCTGCAGTGAGCCAAAATCTTAGCACTGCACTCCAGCCTGAGTGACAGAGTGAGATTCTGCCAAAAAAAAAAAAAATCCTTAATCTCCTGGGAATGCAGCCCAGTAGGTCTCAACCTTATTTTACACAGCTCCTTTTCAAAATGCAGTTGCTCTGGTTTGCATGCCTCTGACACAGATGAGATGCAGACAGAGAGATATGTGACTGAGACAAACCCTGGAAATCTTGGAACTGTTGATCAAAGTGTGGTTTGTGTATCTCATGGCTCAAGCCTCCCAGCCTAAAGGCCAGACTGTCTTGACTGCAAACCCAACTAATTAGGGAATATAGAAATGCTTGGGGAAAAGATCATTTCCAGAATTAGACTTCTGTGAACAAAATAAGATGAGACTACGGAAAGTTCTCATAACGTTTGGGTAGTGATCTGGGACAAAGTTTGTTCAAACAGCAAAATTGAAACCACCTTTGCAAAGATGATGACAGTGAGAGAAGTCTAGCATGGCTGACTCCACCTTGTTTCCAGCCTCATAGACTGGCTGTCCTTGTTCATCCCTGAGCATAGGCCAAGCTAACCATGGGAGGAATTTAGTTTCTAGTTTAACTTTACAGCAGGGATGATCATAGTCCTTCCCTAAAACTGATACCCTCCTTGTTCAGGGACTGAAATTCCCTACATAAAACTAATGAAAGGCCACAAGATTAGGGTCATGGAAGGGGCCTGAATTCTGTTAAAATGTAGGTATAGTTAAAAAATAACTAGCCTTTATCTCCTAACTTGCTTTTCTACAATCCCTTACTGCTCAGAGTCATATGGCCAGAGGTCACAAGATTTGTGACTTTGCCAATTGATCCTATGTATAACATCATGATTGTAAAACCTAATATTGGTATTTTGAGATGTATTTCAGACTTTTGCATTCTGGCAACTGACTGACCCCACTGGGACTTGTGACTCATGACTCAATGGTTCCTGTCCCCACCCACCACACAGAGTTGAACTCAGAGTGCAAGGACATTTTCCACACCCTTATGATTCATCCCTAACCTATCAGCAGTGCCCATTCTCTAGCCCCCTGCCTACCAAATTATCCATAAAAGCTCTGGTCTCTGAGTGCTTGGGGAGACTTATTTGAGTAATAACTCCAGTCCTTTGGCTTGCCCAGCCTTATGTTAGTTAAATTCTTTCTTTACTGCAATAATGCTGTTTTTGATAATTGGATTTATCAGTGCAGCAGGCAAGAAAAACCCCTTGGGTGTTTACAAATTCTGAGAAGAAACCTTTCGACCTTTCCAATCCATAGAGTCAGTTTGTGAAGGAATGTGGGACCTCTGCTTGTCCTCTTTCCTGTTATAAATACACAACAAAAAGTGACAAGGACAGACAGAAACAAGTGGTTGTGTTGTTAATACTAAGGCAGTTTGCACCATGAATAAAAGTTTTCCAAATCTGATCAGAGAACAAATAATTCCTAAAATGTATTCTTCATTCCTAAGAGTTAAACTTAGCATGTAGAAAACTCACCACTGGTTTCTGAGACAGTGGTGGAGAGGAGTTAAGAATTTGCGTTTCTTTCTTTTTTTAATATTTCATTTTATTATATTTTAAGTTCTGGGATACATGTGCAGGACATGCAGGTTTGTTACATAGGGAAATGTGTGCCATGGTGCTTTGCTGTATGTATCAATCCGTCACCTAGGTATTAAGCCCAAAATGCATTAGCTATTTATCCTGATGCTCTTCCCCACCCTACCCCCATTCCAAGAATTTGCATTTCTAACAAGTTCTCCCAGGGCTCAAGAAGCCACCAAGTATCTATTATTAAGTCAAGGATCTTGAGCAGGAATCCTAGTGGGAGCTCTAAGCGTGTCAAATACTGATTTCCTGAAAACAAAACTAAACACCCAAATAACCTATTGATAAGACGAAGCTGGTAATAAAGTACTACTTGACAGTCTTGAATGAGGAGTGCAAAGACAGGATGTATACGTATAAGGGTTTGGATTGTGGTTTAAGACGGGTCTTTCAATACAGGATCTTTCAATTTTTGGAGTGGGTAAGGGTCTTACTATAATAGTTTAGAATTTATAGGCATAGCAAGGCAAGAATTCCGAGGCAAAATCTTGACTCTGAGGAGTGAACAGATGGGTGATGCTATCTACGGTAAAATCGAACAATTTGATGTTCCTTTAAATTGGATTTTGGGAAGTTCCTGGAATAAACAATGAAGTTACTTGCAATTTTTTTCTTCCTAGGCAAGAGATTATCAGATAGTAAAATCATGTAGACAAAGACAGTAAAATGCTAAAGTAATGTTAGTAAAATCATGTTAACATTGACAGCTGTGTACAGGTAGATTTTTTATATGTACTTATATATTTTATCTCCTTTGGAGCATTGCATATACACAAAATGTAATTATCCCAATATTGCATATGCAGTTGTCATATTATTGATGAAAATAGACTGCACATTTAGAGATGTCAATATTAAAATCTACTAGCAAACATGCAATTGAAAGGAGCTGGGCACATTCCTCAGCCCTGGGCTCAAAACTCCCTGAGCCCAGTACAAACACCACCTGGAAAGTCTCTGATAAGGAGACAGCCGTTCAAGGTTACTGAAAGCGCGGGAGCCAAAAGAATTTCTTTGTTCCCCTGCAACTTTCGGGCTATAAAAAGCAAACACTCGCATTGTTCGGGGCCCTCTTGTATACTGTGTAAAGGAGGGACCAGGTTCGAACTTGTAGTAAAGATCCTTGCCGCTTGGCTTTGACTCTGGACTCTGGTGGTCTTCTTTGGGGAACAAACAGTCTGGGCATTACACAATTACAATGATTTAAATAATACTTATCGTCATTATAACTTTGCCTCGTACATCACAAATTTTCATTGAAAATTACATTGTGATATTTATGAGTCTAAGGAAGCCTCATGTCATGGATAATTTATTTAGCAAGGGCCGGGGGTATTGTATTATGCTAGCAACTGAAACTGAAAATGCAGTGCACACATTTGTTTGAGTTCATTTTGGATAAAAAGAATTTTGGTGAAGGGGGTGAGAGGGGTGTTCTAATATATTTTTTAAAAATCCTAATAATCATTAATCGACTGAGAAAATGGTTGTCAAATTTTATGAGATAAGAGAGCTAATATCAGTAAAGTGGAATCTTCAGACCAAGATCTGATAATCCTGCTCAGCAATATAGTCAGTAAGTTTTGCTTACTTTCAGATATTGATTATCCAAGTGTGTTTTGGGGACCATTGGCATTAGCATCACCTGAAAACTTGTTGATCTACAAATTCTTGGGCCCCACTTCAGAGAAACTGACTCAAAAACTCTTGGATTGGGCCCAATGATCTTGATTTAACAGCCCTGGTGTCATGCGCGTCCATGTGAAGAGACCACCAAACAGGCTTTGTGTGAGCAATAAAGCTTTTTAATCATCTGGGTGCAAGCGGACTGAGTTCGAAAAGAGAGTCAGAGAAGGGAGATAAGGGTGGGGCCGTTTTATAGGATTTGGGTAGGTAAAGGAAAATTTCAGTCACGGGGGGTTGTTCTCTGGCGGGCAGGAGTCGGGGTCCCAAGGTGCTCAGTGGGGAAGCTTTTTTGAGCCACGATGAGCCAGGAAAAGGAATTTCACAAGGTAATGTCATTGCTTAAGGCAAGGACCGGCCATTTTCACTTCTTTTGTGGTGGAATGTCATCAGCTAAGGTGGGGCAGGGCATTTGCACTTCTTTTGTGATTCTTCAGTTACTTCAGGCCATCTGGGCTTATACGTGGAAGTCACAGGGGATGCGATGGCTTGGCTTGGGCTCAGAGGACTGACACCTGGTATAGGGTCCAGTTTGAGAATCTCCTAATGTTAGGGCAGAATCCAATTGCTCTGATACAAAGATAGCAAGCTTCTTTTGAATATTCTTTTGAATATTTTGGGCCCCAAAGATTACAGGAACTGAAGAAACCAATTAGAAAGTCAATGGAGGCTGAGAGAGTTTGTGCTATTTTATCAATTTAACTATACAAATATTTTTAACTATACAAATATTTTTAATTGAGACCCCATACTCTTGAGAAAACCAATGTGATAAGAATAGTTTTTAAAAGGTAAAATCATGACTCATCTACAAATATAAATGAACGTTTAAAGATTTATTCCTTAAAGTACCAGTAAGATGTTAAAAACCATATAGTTGTGTTTGTATACTGGAGCAAAAATAACAAGGTCAAGATGAGATTTACAATTGTTAAACATTCGGACACATGAACTTTCTGAAGGCAAAAGCATAGACACAAAAGAATAGATGAGTATCCAATCCTTTTATGGAAACTGTAGGCCAAGACAAAGCATAAAAATTGATTAGGAAATCATTAGAAACTTACAAAAGTATTGGAAAAGAATTTCAAATTCATTGTGGTAAAATCCATATTGCAAAATGTATCATTTTAACTATTTTAAGTGTACAATTAGTAGTATTAAGTACATTCACATTCATTTCCAAAACATTTTCATCATCCCAAACTGAAACTATGAAACTCGGTACCCTTTAAACACTAACTCCTTGTCCTGCATTCCCCCATGACCCTGGAAACCACTAATTTCACTAGTCTACAAATTTGCTTATTCCAGGTATTTCATATAAGTGGGATCATAAATATTTGCCCTTTTGTGTCTGGTTTATTTCACTTTGTCTTCAAAGTTCATCCATATTGTAACATGTATGACAATTTTATTCCTTATTAAGGCTGAATTCTATGACATCATAGGTTTATGATACATTTTGCTTATCCATTCATACTTCTATAGATATTTAGGTGATTTCCATCTTTTAACTATTGTGAAAGTGCATTTTTTAGTAGAGTACTGGGAGTGATGCAGAACACAAGAGACTAAGTGAATAAAGAGGTTAGTTAGCATTATCTGTATCAATTCATGAGAAGTATAATTGTGAGAGAGAAAGGAAATGTGGTACAAGCCATGGAGGCATGCAATATCCCTTTCAGTGGAGTGGTCCGTATCACAGAAGGTTCTGGCCTGAAGAGTGAAAGTGCCAAGATAAGGGAGAAGAAGTGAACCTAAGAGCAAGAAAGACTGCATTTGGAATCTTAGTATTCTCTTTCCATTAATCCTTATGATACCCAAGAAGAACATAGAATTCAAGAAAGTTCAGTATCTGCTTACTTGGCAGTTAACAAAGAGGGAAGCAGCTGTGAAACTTCACTTTGAAAACTCAAAGTTTCTCTTCAGATAGTTGACCTATATCCAGTCCACCAGTAATAGTCTTTTCTTGTTTCTGCCTCAGTCTTGGTCTCTCTTGGTCTCTCTCTCTCTCTCTCTCTCTCTTCTCTTTCTCTCTGTCTCTCTCTCTCACACACACACACTCAAAACTCAAGGACAAAGGGAGATGGATCTAATTGTCTAATTGACCAAACATTTTTTAAAGCCACATAAAAATTACAACACGTATTTGCCTGCAACCACACCAACTTGGTCATTATTTAACACTGAGCTTCATGCAAAACAGGAGGGAAAAATGATGATTTTTAATGCTGAGAAAGTAATTTTGTTTTAAACATAGGAAGGAATTTTTCCGTTCCTAACAAGGAACACCCTGTGATCCTATGAACCGGAAACTTTCGTATTATCCATTTTTAAAACATCTAGTAAAATACCACCACGCAGTACAGGACTACAATATTTCACTGTTGCCTGGCCTAGGGTCACCATTCTCTCTGTGATTAGCAAGAACTAGGTGTTTTCTTCAGGGAATCATTTAACATCATAATTTCTGAAAAAGTTTAAAAATGTACACATACCTATTACTATTGAATTCTTACAAATACATTTAATTATAGCCAATATTTAATAACTACAGAATTTCATTCTTTTATACTTTCATATATGACTTCCCCAAGGTAAAATCTGTCCTTAAATTTGGTCATTTATTAATTGCCTGGTGGCTGTCTAAACACTGAGGAGATGCATTTGATCACTTCCAGATTCCCCAATGTGTTCTTCCCTGGCACTTTACTAGAAATAAAAGTAATAAACCTCGCCTTTATTCAACACTTGCCATGTTCTTAGACACTTGTTCTAGACCCATTACATACCTTACTCCACTTCTCATAAAATCCTGCAGGATGGCTATTACGGCCCCATTTTGCAGATGAGAGAACCTGCTCTGCAAGGTTACTTCCTGAGCAGGTAACAGGCAAACCTGGGCTTTAAACCCAAATATATCTCACTCCAAAGTTGTGTTCTCACCTCAAAAACCAGCCTCTCAAAGAAGCAAGTATGCCACAGATAGTTTAACTAACATCAATCAAGTTAAAACTCCGATGAGGCAAGGACATCACAAAGTACATTTTGGGAATAAGTGTTTTAAGAGAGCTCCATGCTTCCTTCATACTTGTTACAAGAAGGTGGTTTAGATTTAGATAAACCAGGATGAGTATTTCTATCACTGTCCTCAACTCTCTCACATCAGGGACGTTCTGGGCATCGAGCCGTTACTTTTCTGTGTTCCACAGGTGTGGAGGGCTGAATTAATCATAGCCTCTGGTTCATGTCACATGGTTTCCCAGCTTGGCCCCAGACCCCTCTCCTGTTTTTATCTGAGAATTCTCTTTTTTTTTTTTTTTTTTGCCATTATTCACTTTCCTTCTCCTCCCCCTACCACTAAGGCAAACACTTAATGTGTCTGATGTCAGCCTTTTACTTTATGTGTTTCTGAAAATGCTTACTGTGGTTTCTGTGCAAGTGTGAGGACGCTGAGGGCTCACCGTGAGGCATAAACCCTGCACTAGAACCCCTTTGGGGTCAGGAACGGGGACTCCAGTTGTGGCTCTGCCCCTCCCCAGCCAAGACATTTTAAAGCAAACTACTCTCAGTGAGCCTATCCCTTCATCCAAAAATAAGGATAACACTACCTTCTTTCTGCTCATAAAATAGTGAAAGCTATAAAGCCCACATGTATGGTTTTATCTCAGGAATCATCTGTGCTATAAAAAGCGATGGCTGTTTTGATGGCCACGTTTTGAAGATGTTCTATGTAGAAGTCTGATTTCAGGCTGCCATGGAACGAGCTCAGTCCCCTGAAAATTCATATGTTGAAGCTTTAACCCACAATGGGACTGCATTTAAAGATGGGGCCTATAAGGAGGTAATAAATTCTAAATGAGATCATAGAGTTCTAATCTGAAATGACTGACATTCTTATAAGAAAACAAAGTGACACAAGAGCTCACTCTCTCCATGTGCTCACAGGGAAGAAGCCATGTAAGGACACAGTAATAAGGAAGCTGTCTGCAAGCCAGGAAGAGAGCCCTGACCAGAAACCAACCCTGAGGGCACCTTCATCTTAGACTTTTGGCCTTCAGAACTATGAGAAAATATGCCAGTCAGGCTGTGCTATTTTGTTATGGCAGCCCAAGCAGATGAATGTACAGACCCTCTTCTGCAATGTATCATTTATACCAAAAATAAACACCTTTAAAAGTATGATTCCTAACCCTGGAATGTTCTGGAGTGATAAGACATTCTCACTATGAAATTAATTTGCATTTTACTTAGTGTGTGCTAGATGGCACTTTTGGAAGAGAGCCACAAATCAGGACTGCCGGTTCTGCTCCACGTGACAGCAGAGGGGTGAAGCATCAGAGAGAGAGGAGCTCTCACCAGACTCAATGAGTTAACACTTGTTCCTCCTAGGATGTGCTCCACAGCAACGAAATTCTGGAAAACCTATTTGTTGTTCTCTCTAGCACCTAGAACAGGAAACCATAAGAACTTAGAAAGGTTTGCTTGGGTGGCAGGCAGTGAATTCACTAAGGTCCTTGTTCCCCCTAGTTCCTCCTTTAGCATGAGTAGACACAAATATCATTTCTGGAGCTGCCAATATAATTGATAAAAAGTATCCAATGTTATTAGATGAGCATCTGACACCAGAATTCCCCTTAAGAAGAGAACTGGTTTTGTGTTCGGAAAAATACCCCATCAGGGTTTGTCAATAACCAGTGACATGTCATGAGCTCCTAGGAGTACAGCCATTCAATGGGAGACAAGGAGACAAATATATCCTTTATTCTGGAAAGGGTGTGGGAAGGGAGGTGACAGATAGAAGAGACAAAGACAAAGAAGACGGATGAGAGAGGTTTTGCCGATGCCTGCATGTGGTGTGATAGGACCCTTCCCTAAGACTCCTCGTATCTCCAGGAAAGTTAACTTCCCCACATGTATGGTGTGAGTGCATCTGTTATGAACTCGGGTGGAAGGTGAGGCTTGTGCCTGGGCAGTGATTGAGGCAGCTCATGTTGTCATGGTGGTGGAGACAGAAGGTGCCCGAGGCAAGTTAGCCATCAAAAATCAGGAGAATTCATGGTGAGGATTCCAGGTTGCCACAGGTCTTCAAAAATTTAGTACTTACATCAAATTGACTTGCAAGGACTTTCGCTGACATTCAAACCACAGGAATAGAAGAGGGCCAGGTAGTCCCACATTTTTCAAACATCTGAATGAAGTGTGGAGGAATGTCCCCACTAAAATATTTTCAACTGAATCCCATCTCTCACCCTGAGCTTTATACACCTACCTGGTTGTTTTTCCCTGGAAATTTGAGTCTGTTAGAGGCAAAGTGAGGGATGAGAACCATGTTAGGCTGGAGAAAGGGACACTGAGAAAGCCACAGAGATGCAGGAAATAATGACACAGGAAGACTGCCATGTAGTAGGCAGCCATAAAGTTGGCAGGGGTGACCATCATTTGTCAGGTAAAATACTCTCAAAGCTCCAACTGACTTCTGGATGCAGATCTAAGGAATCACTCATCTGGGCTGGGCACAGTGACTCACGCCCCTAATTCCAGCACTTTGGGAGGCTGAGGTGGGTGGATCACCTGAGGTCAGGAGTTCGAGACCAGCCTGGACAACATGGTAAAACCCCATCTCTACTAAAAGTCCAAAAATTAGCAGGGTGTGATGATGTGCACCTGTAATCCCAGCTACTCGGGAGGCTGAGGCAGGAGAATCTCTTGAACCCAGGAGGCAGAGGTTGTAGTGAGCCGAGATGGCGCCATTGCACTCCAGCCTGGGCAATAAGAGTGAAACTCCATCTCAAAAAAAAAAAAAAGAAAAGAAAGAAAGAAAGAAAAAGAAATCCCTCATCTGCCCTGTAGCCACAGCACGTACAAAATCATCCACAATATTCAGACATATTGGAGCCAACTGGCTATTGGTCTGAGATGATGCATCACTTTCCTAGATATTTTCATCCTCCCTTCACTCTTTGCTGGCAGCAATTTTCTGAGGCTTCTGTGCAGCTTCTTCCTATGTATAATATGGCATGATTTTTAAATGGTGGTATCATTCTAAACTTTGGAAAAATAGAATTAGGAAGGATTGAAATGGTGTAGGGCTGGTAGTCTTGCACTGAGCTACCAATAAGGACAGAGACAATCTTTCTGATTCCTGACATTTATTTTTTGTGCCTCTCCTGGTGGATGGTCCTGACCAGCTTTTAATCCAATACAGGAGTACAGAGAGGCAAGCAGTGTCTCTGTTTAGATGCTGCTCTTTTGCCTCTCATCTCTGCAGACCTCTCTGCAAGCAAAAAAGTTTGACTTCTTTCTTTCCAAGAGTAATTACAGCTCCTATCAATTTTTCATAAGAAGATAGATGTGAAAAAAAAAGTGAAAACTTGATGGAGCAAGACTTGGGGTTCAATACAAATGTCACTTCCTCTCCTCTGTTTCACATTTCTCTTAGCTATAATGAACACATTCCCTTGGAGGAAGAAACCCAAGGCTAGCTGTGACAGAAATGGATATCAAGCAATTCAGGTTCATTGGCACACAAATGTTATGATTCCATTTCAGTAGACAAGAGGTACTCAGGGAGTCTTCTCGTTTTGTTATAGTCTCATCTCCACCCTTCACTAAGTTTACTTAATTGGAAATTAGAATTGAAATTATGAGGATAAGGAATTTTCTCTCCCCTTTAGGGCCATCACCTAGTATATATTTATTACAGTGTTCACTTACAGAAAGATGGATGGGGCTAGGGGAGAGATAATGCTTCCCTGGAGGCAAATGAATACATTAGGGCTTTATCTTTCCCACAGACACAGGCACTGGGAGTATATGCAGAAACCTCCGGAGGCATTAATATGGAGCTAGGCAGACAGAAACTTTCCGGCAACTGGCTTCTTTCTATTGAAGTTGTGGTCATGTTGAAAGCTTGGTTTCGTAGTGAAATTGGTCACCAGCTATCAAACATCTCATGATGGAAAAGGAGGGAGACTATGGCTGAGGGTTATATGTGGTTCACAGGCACAATGTCAGAGGGACCCAAAGACTGGAGGAAGCCCACAAATGGTTTCCCTTCCCTTGACCTCGGATGATCTTGAAGATCTCTCCTCTACTCCACGACTGGAGGCTGATAGGACCACGATTTCTGGACTGAGTAAAAACCAGCCATGCTGGGAAGTAAACACTTTATTGGAAATATGAAAGGGAAAATAAAACATAGCAAATATAATATGGATAAAACAAAATCAAATGTTCAGAAGTAGAAAAATAATCCATAGAAACATAATACTCTTCCTTCACTGGTTTCGTACATGACCAATAACCAGTTTTGTCTGATACAGATGGCATGAGACAGCACCAGGAGTATCATCGTGATGGATGGTGACAGTTTTTGGAAATATTTACTGTGGTTTGCCAACAAGAAACACCCCACTGTTTTCCTAAAACTCATGGAGTTCAAGGTCAGCCTGTTGTGCTTGAAAGAATGCTTGGTAGAAATCCCTGCTTGTTAGCTGACACAAAAGACAGACATTTTCAAACGAGAAAGAGACATGCAATTGGGCATTGCTCATCTACTTTGATAGACATTCAGGAAAACAACATTGCCCACCATGTGGAAATAAAGCCTGCTTGACTTTTACCATTGGAGTCCTCAGCGTTTGACATTTTTAAAGGAGTTCAGCATCTCAGCCAGGTCAGAGGATAAGCCCATGGGCACAGAAATCCAGAAAGCCTTGCTGGTGGCTATTTTTAAAAATCATGAGTTTATTTATTTACTTTTTGTAGAGATGAGGATCTTGCTACATTGCTCACACTGGTCTCAAAATCCTGGCCTTAAGTGATCCTCCTGCCTTGGCCTCCCAAAGTGCTGGGATTATAGGCATGAGCCGCCACACCTGGGCTAAAAATCATGAGTTAAAAATAATTCAGGTAGTTCTGAGAAATGGGCTGACTGCTGGCAGGAAGGGCTGAGAGCGAAGGAAGTGTTGCTCAAAGCAGCCAATGGAGGCTGGGCTGCCAACATCAAGAACATCCACACATGACATCTGTTGAAGGGTTCAAGTCATGAATGTGGTTGCCTGGACCGGCAAGTGCCCAGGAAGAGCCACAGCCTGACCTTCAGGTGAATCAGGAAGGTGGGGTGTGCTGTGAACAAGGTAAGCAGTGAGGAAAGCAGAGCCCACCAGGGGCCAGGGCCTTGCTTAGAGGGGCCTTCTGGACCTCACCTACGAAACATGTAATTTCCAACATGCTGTCGCCCTGTGCCCAGGAAAAGACAGTTTTCACTGGTGCCGCATCCCCCTCCTTCTCTGTTAGAGGCTGAATTATGTCTTCCCAGAATTCAAGTGCTGGAGCCCTGACCCCTAGGACCTCAGGATGTGATTGTATTTGAGACAGGGCCTTTATAGAGAGGATTAAGTTAAAATTAGGCCATTCGAATGGGCTCCAGTGCAACCTGACAGGTGGCCTAAGAGGAGGAAATTGGGCTGATAGAGAGCCACTAGGATTGTGTGTGCACACAGGGATGGCCATGTGCAGAGACGGCCCAAGGGCAGCCAACTGCAAGCCAAGGAGAGAGACCTCAGGGGACACCAGCCCTGCTGGCACCTTGATCTTGGCCTTCCAGCCTCCTGAACTGTGAGAAAACAAATTTCTGTTGTCTAAATCACCAGTCTGTGATACTTTCTATGGCATCCCTGGCAAACTAACACATTCTCTTTTTAAGAGCCTTTATTTCCTCCTCTTTCTCCCTTCTGTTTATTCCATATGAGGACACAATTTAAATAAAATATCTCAAATTTGCTTATACTAAATTATAAATCATCTTGAAATGTTCCCTTTCCCTGAGCTGTGCTGCTTGAATTAACACGATGCCTGCTATGATGCTCAGGAGTGAAGAAGACGTAAGCGAGTGGCCAGGCACCAAGAAATATGCAGTGGATGCTGCTCCTTACTAAACAGACCCTAAACATCAACTCTCTGCCTCGGGTTTGCCCTGGAGCCTTAGGTCAAGGTATGGACTGGGAAACTGACCTCTGTTTCCTGGCACACTATGAATGAAGTACCAGGCCTGGATGTGGGATGACAGAGCCCCTATTTAAAATCTTCCCCTGTTGTAGGAAAACTCCAGTGGCCCCCCATCTCTCCCCTCATCTTCATTACAAGGAATCTTCAGCAGAAAATAAAGGAAACGATGCACATCAACTAGAGGTTCCACAAGGTCCTAGGAACCTTGAGTCAAACAGTTTGAAATATAAGAGACATTTAAAAATGTGAATAATGGCAAGTCCAGGAGTAGAGGAAGCTTCAGGTTGATTTCATGACTCAGGCTGTTCTCCCTCTCTTTCGCTTTCTTCAGCATCAACTTCATTCTAGCAGCAACCAGAAGAAAAGGAGAATGTGACTTCCTGTAGCTTTTTCTTAGGAACAAGAAAACTTCTTAGAAGCTTCTTGGAGGATTTTCAACTGCATCCCAGTTTCTGTAAATAAAGAAGGCTGCAGGAGGAAACAGATGCTAGGTAGTGACCAATAATACACACTACTTTGTCCTCTACTTCTCAGTTATTACCATATTTGAGAATCAAGCAGAACAATAAAGGATAATAGGAAATGGTGTATTGGGTTAGGCCATTTGGTGGTCAAGAGTTTATAACTGCTTCCAGCAGTGGAGTTACCATGAGACCAATGGCATAAAGAGAGATTGAACTACCAGAAAAACACAAGACTTGTACTTGAAGACCCAAGGCAGGTCCATGATCCAGCTAGTCTAATTTATTCCACCTTAGTGACTACGCTTCTTTCTGTTTTCTGCTTGTCTTTGTGTATTTTATTTTTATTTCTCTCACTACCCACCCAGAACTAGAATACTAGTTAATTTTCTTTTACTTCCCCATGCAAGTTCTATGTAGAAACAGTCTGTGTGACCTGCCTAAGCAGCACCTTTTGCTCTTTATCTCTGAACTGCTGCTGCCTAGCCTATGGCCAGGTTGCCCTTAGGTCAAGGGTTCACTCTGACCCCATCAGCCTTCACCTCTCCCTCTTCAGAAGAGGTCCGAGGGCAGAGCAGGAATATTGGCATATTTAGTATAGTTATTATACATCTCCCTTATGCTAAGAGCAAGTCTGTATTTAAATTCTCTTAAATGCGATTAACACCAAAAAAGGAAAGGGTGTTGTAGTCCAAATAAAAATTAAATACAAGTCTAACATCATTGTCTTAAGTAATGTGGCATGTTCATTTCAGTGTGTAAGAAGGAAGAAATGTCCAAGGGCAGGGACTATAATTATTTATGTTTATATTTTATCTATTAGACTTTCATCAGATTTTCAGGTACTGTGCTCCTAAAGCATATTGGTGTATTTAAGGACATTAACTAAGTCTCCAAGCCCTTCATGTTCACTATTATCTAAGTGCTGTTCTTTCAAACATCATCATGAAGTTCAGAAAAAGGGAATAATGATGCAATAATGTAAAAAGTCCTGATCCATATATTGTTCCTGCAGAATACTCAGCCACCACCCAGGTGGGTTTACCATGAATGAACTTTAGCTTCTCTCTCTTCCTCTCTCTCTCCCTCATACTCTATGACCCCAAGAAAAATTCAAAGAGAAAAATGGGAACTAAGGATGCAACTCTATCATTATAGTACATCGAATCCTTCTCAAGACATTTACTGAGAGTTTGTTACTGTGCAGAGCCACCAAAGTGCTTACTTTGACAAGATTTCATATCTTGCCTAACTGGACAGAATAAGTGCAAGATGAGGAAGACACCAGCAGAAAAATCCACAAATACAAGAATGGAGCAGGAGGAGAAAAATCATCTGTTGAAATTCAGGAGCAGGTGTCAGTAGAGGTGGCAGAGGAAAATTTTCAAAGGGGAAAATTATGTTAAACTCAGCATAGACAGAGACAGGTCTTACACATGTTTACTCACAGCAGAGAAGAGGAATATTCTGGATGTGGAGCAGACAATCAAGAAATCCTAAACTAACAGAGGAATAGGTGTGAGTCACCATGAGTCGAGTTACAAGGGCTACTGCTGTAATTAAAAGTTCAATGGCAATGATTAAGAGTGATTTTTTTCGTAATAATAAACTAAAACTTCAGTTGACATTTAGGGGATCAGTCAGAAAATGATTAGAATGAAGGCTAGGAAAGTCTGAAGCTGAATGAGCAAAAGAGAAGTGTGAACTTGAGTGGACAGAGTTCGTCAAAGTTTAAGATAAAGAAAAGCTCAGTGGGAGAATGAGAGTCATATCATGATGCAGCAGAAATGAAGCTGGACCAGTGAAGAGGGCCTGGTGTGGTCTGATAAGCATAGTCTATTGAGACCACTTGTGCTAAAGACAGTCTGAAGCAAAAAATGTTAGAGATAAGGAGACACAATACATGAAAATCATGTGGAGCAGTGCCTTGCATCTAGGGAGAATGTAATAATGTTAGTTATTGTCAATACTGCACTAAATTGTCAGTATCTCAGTAATTACCAGACTTTTAGACTTTATTTTTTTTGTGTGAACATGTACTCATGTACTTAGGTAGCTATTTCTTTTCCTGTTGGCTACTATGCATATCTATGTTATCCTGAAATAGGTACATGACTTTTTCTATGGTGCAAATATGCCTATTACAGCTATGATGATTGCCTAGGGAAGTCTTATGTAATAAAAAATGCTTTCTTTTCTCTGTGTTAATGCAGTGAAAGCGCTTACATATACATTTCTATTTTTCAGCAGGTAGAGAAAAAACACATACAGTTGAAACATTAAAGTCTTCCTGCCATTATTCCGTCATGTCCACTTTTCCATGCTGACTATCAAACGCTTTCTTGTCCCTGCTTGCTCACTAGCAATTAATTGCTTAGTCCAGTTGATGCCTTGCTTTTTAACACATTCCTGCTCACTTGTGAATACATTAGATATACAGAAAAGTTGGTGAAAAATCCTTGAAATTTTGTATTAAAAAGTCAATAAAAAGAGACTTCCTTAGGTAGCACATCAAATCCAGCTGAAGTGGCCATCTGCTTCTCCCTGGTGATAGATGGCCACTCAGAATGAATTGTGGGCCTAAGTAGATATTCAAGAAATTTATTTGGATATTGGATGCTGCTTCTAATTGTAATTTTCCTTAGCTTTTGTCTTTTACATCTTCCACATAAATAGTATTATTTTAAGAAACTTTTAAAGAAACTTCCAAAACAAACAAACAAACAAAAAAAACCCCAAAAAACAAACAAACAAAAATATCATGAGAGTAACACATTTGCAATTAGAGGATCAAGTCTTACCTAACCAAGTAATCTTTATCTTGACATCTGCTTTAAGATCGAGCACAGGGTTATATAGTTTCCCTTGAAAGACTCCATTAAAATATTAGTAAAGGGATTTTAAAGAGCTATAAACTCACAAGGTAAAAAGAATGGAAAGAAAGCTACCAGCTGATGAAATATTTCAACAAATGTATGGTTTATTAACCAGGATTCTCCAGAGTAACACAACCAACAGGATACCTATGTATATGTTACGAGATTTATTTTAAGGAATTGGCTTATGTAATTGAGAGAGAATGGCAGGTCTGAAATCCATGGGGCAGGCCAGCAGCCTGGAAACTTAGGTAGAAATTGATGCTGCAGTCTTGAGGCAGAATTTGTTTTTCTTTCGGAAACCTCAGTTTTTGCTCTTAACGCCTTCAACAGGTTGAATGAAGTTGACCCACTTTGTCAAGGGTAATCTCCTTTATTTAAAGTGGTCAGGGGCAGTGGCTCACACCTGTAATCACAGCACTTTGGGAGGCCAAGGCAGGCAGATCACCGGAGGTCAGGAGTTCAAGACCAGCCTGACCACATGGTGAAACCCTGTCTTTACTAAAAATACAAGCTGGGAGTGGTGGTGGGTGCCTGTAATCCCAGCTACTCAGGAAGCTGACGCAGGAGAATGGCTTGAACCTAAGAGGCGGAGGTTACAGTGAGCCGAGATTGTACCACTGCAGCTCCAGACTGGGTGACAGAGTGAGACTCTGTCTCAAAAAATATATATAAATAAAATAAAATAAGGTTAACTGATTGCACATGTTAACCACATTATGAAATTCTTTCATAGCAACACCTAGACTGTAGCAATAAATGGGTTAAATAAATGGGTTCTGTAGCCTAGTCAGCTTGACACATAAAACTAATTATTACATATAATGACTGATGAAGCAGGGAAATAAAAATTGTAAATGGCAGTGACTGCAGCTCAAAAAGGGCTGATTGCTCTCTCTCTGCCAACAAAAAGTCACACACACGCGCGCGCACACACACACACACACACACCTGTTCCTATTCCTAAGCACAGAACACTTGGAAGCTGGAATATTGCTATCCTATGTCAGAATTTGTGGTGGACAGACAGTAAGTGATTTCCAATGATCACTTTCTAGTATTCACATCCTTGTATAATCCCTCCCCTTGCATGTGGCAGGACCTGTGACTTGTTTCTAACTACATGGTTATGGCAAAGGTTGCAGGATATCACTTCTGTGGTTCTATTACCTTAACACTTTGTTTTTTAAGAAGACTGTATGCAGAGATTCTCCTTGTGGACATAATGAAATAAGCAGACGTGCCAAGGAAGACCACATAGCAAGGAATTGCAGGTGACTTCTTAGAGATAAGAATGAGCTCTAAGTGAATTCTACCAACAGTCTGAATGAGTTGGAAAGCAAATTCTTCCCCAGTTGAATCTCCAGATGATAACTGATTTTTAAAAAATTCACCAATGGCATGATCCTCTATGAAGAATATATAAAACCTGCAAAAAGCAGCTAGAAATAAAAAGTGATCCTTGCTAGGTTGTAGAGTACAAGATCAACATACAAAGATTAACTGTAAACAAATAACAAACAATTGAAAACAATTTTAAAACAAATCTGAAAAAATTTATAAGCAATATCATTTTACATTGCATAATGAATAGAAAATGCCTGGGTATCAAGGTGACAAAAGTTGTGCAAGAAACCGTGTACAGAATGAGACATTGCTGAGAGAAACTACAGAAGACTTAAACAATTTAAGAGATATACCATGTTCATAAATCAGAAGACAATTTTCTTTTGATGTCCATTGTCCTCAAGTTAATTTGAAGATTAAATACAATCCCAGTCAAAATACCAGCACAATTTTTCTGTAGAAATTGATAAGCTGATTCTAATATTAATGTGGAAACGCAATGCCAAGTATACAGAATAGTCTTTGAAAAGGACGAACAAAGTTGGAGGACTTCTACCTGATTTCAAATCTTAAAATAAAATCTATAATAATGAAGAGAGTGTGTATTGGCATAATGTTAGCTCAATAGATTGATGGAACTGGATCCAGTCAAGAAATAGACTAAAACATATGGGGGCAATTGACGTTTTTTTTTTTTTTGAGATGGAGTTTCACTCTTGTTGCCTAGGCTGGAGTGCAATGGGCCCATCTCAGCTCACTGCAACCTCTGCCTCCTGGATTCAAGTGATTCTCCTGCCTCAGCCTCCTGAGTAGCAGAGATTACAGGCATAAGTCACTACGCCCAGCTAATTTTATATTTTTAGTAGAGACAGGGTTTCACCATGTTGGTCAGGCTGGTCTCGAACTCTTGACCTCAAGTGACTCACATGCCTCGGCCTCCTAAAGTGCTGGGATTATAGGCGTGAGCCACTGTGCCAAGCTGGCAATTGACTTTTGACAAAATTACAAGGACAATCTAATGGAGAAAGGATAGTCTTTCCAAGAACTGATGATGAGACAATTGGATATGAAGATGCAACAAAAATGAACACTGTATATAAAAATGAACACAAAATAAATTATAATTCTGAATGTAAAACCATAAGCTAGAAACTTCTATAAAAAAGCATGCAAGAAATATCTGTAACCTTGGGTTAGGCAATTCGTGTTTTAGATATGACACTAATAATGATCAAAAAAAGAAAAAAATTGATAATATAATCTTTATCAAAATTATCACCTCTGCTCTTATAAACATATTGTTAAGAGGATGAAAACATTAGTGTCAAATTTTTAAATCACCTATTTGATTAAAAAAAAAACTTGTGTCCAGAATACATAAAGAATCCTGGCCTGGCATAGGTAAACTGATTCTCATATTAGTTAAACAATTAGTTGGCTGAGCATGGTGGCTCATGCCTGTAATCCCAGTACTTTGGGAGGCCAAGATGGACAGATCACTTGAGGCCAGAAGTTTGAGACCAGGTCAGTAACCATGGTGAAACCCCATCTGTACTAAAATACAAAAATTAGCTCGGCATGGTGGTGCATGCCTGTAATCCCAGCTACTTGGGAGGTTGAGGCATGAGAACCACTTGAACTTGGGAGATGGAGATTGCAGTGAGCCGAGATGGTGCCACTGCACTTCAGCCTGGGTGACAGAGCAAGACCTTGTCTCAAAAAAAAAAAAAAAAAAAAAAACCAAAACCAAAACCAAAACCAAAAGCATCCCAGGAACACAGTAATAGGAACAAACAAAACAAAACCCAATAAAGAAGTGCAAAAGATGTGAAACAGCACTTAACCAAAATAGGTATATGGATGACAAACAAGGCTGTAAAAAGAAGCTTAACATCATTAGTCGTTAGAACAATATAAATTGAAACTATAATAAGATACCATTACAAATCTATTCATATGGTGAAAATTAAAAAGAGTGACCTCACCAAGCGTTGCTGGGACTATGGAGCAAACTTTTCTGGCAGAAAAGAATATGTTCATTATTTTGATTGTGGTGATGGTTTCCTGGCACATATATTTGTCAGTATATAAGGTTGTTAATAGTTTCTCTGCTTCTAAATGCTTCCTTTTGGTAAAGTTTCTCCTTCCCATTTCATAGGATTCTAATAAGCCTGACAATCAAAGGGGCACCTCAACCTTTCTGCCAAGTGGGTTCACTAGAGACTTTTTTTTTTTTTTTTTGAGACTGAGTCTCGCTCTGTCGCCCAGGCTGGAGTGCAGTGGCACGATCTCGACTCACTGAAAGCTCCGCCTCCCGGGTTCACGTCATTCTGCTGCCTCAGCGACCCGAGTAGCTGGGACCACAGGCGCCTGCCACCACGCCCCGCTAATTTTTTGTATTTTTAGTAGAGGCGGGGTTTCACCGTGTTAGCCAGATGGTCTCGATCTCCTGACCTCGTGATCAGCCCTTCTCCACCTCCCAAAGTGCTGGGATTACAGGCGTGAGCCACCGCACCGATCACTAGAGACGTTTTTGTAGAATGATTCAGATGTTGGAAGGAAGAGAGCTCAGCTCTTGATTGCCTAGTGCTGTTGAGACATTGACGGTCCTCTTTGCCACGGAGAGAGAGAGAGTGTTGGTTTAAAGAAAACCCATGGAAAACAGCAGGGGGAAACGGGGGGCAAGGGGAAAATAAATCCCAGTGACATTGTTTGAATCCCCAGATTCAGTCATTCCTGAAGCCAGTCATTACCTTGAATTTCCCAAATAAATGAACTCCAAAATTCCCCTTTTAGGCTTAAGATAGTCTGAATCAAGCTTCTGTCACCACAACTGAAAAAAAGACTCATAAGATGCTGAATCCGAATTTGTGTCACTACAGGACGGAAGCTCATAATCACTGTGCCACACTGTCTTACTGAAAGTCCTAGTATGCAAACGACAGTCCAGGGAAAGTGTAGCTTTGGAAGGTAATATGCAATAATTAAACTAAGAGCAATGCAGACACAGGGAATTACACCAATGTGTTTTTTAAATGTATAATACAGGGAACAGAGATGTCAAATAATTTAAGAATAATTCAGAAGCCTGCCTGAAGAATGGCATTGTAATGTCCTTTGGAGACAACAGAAGAACCCAGAGTAGAATTGTCAAGAGTGGGTCCTGTCAGACTGACCTAGCTTCCATTTCTGAATAAAATGCCTGCCAGGTTGATTAATGGGGAGTGTTTACCATAACTGAATATTCCAGACAGTTCAGCTTCACTGTTTGACCTTGGCAGAGGTGCATGTTCCCTTGGGCCCTCAACTTCCTCATCTGTGAAATGAGGCAATTTCAACATTTGTGTTCTTCAATTCCATAACTTAAAAAAAGGGGGGGAGGGGGAAGAAAGATGTCTGGCTGATGGGCTGGAGGGGGTGGGATAAAGAATCCCCCCCACCACTTCCACTGGAGAGACCTACCAGGGTCCTTGAAGGCTGAATCATCCTCCAGGTAGTGGTCCCTTGACCTTGGCACTATGACATTTTGAGCTGGATAATTCTTTGCTGTCAGGGCTGCCTTGGGCATTGTAGGATGTTTGCTAGCATCTCTGGTCTCTACCTACTCTATACTAGTAACAATTCTCCCATCCCCAGTTTTGTAACAGCCCAAAATATTTCCAGACAAAGCCAATGTCCCCTGGGAGGAAAATCACTCCCACTTGAGAACTTCTAGAGGCTTAGTGATGGAAAGGAGTGCTCAGCATGGGGACGCTGTCAAGGAAGTAATGAGGCAGGTGGTAGTGGCATCTTAAAAAACAGGATCACAAAGGATCTTGGGAACTTAGGGAGAGTGGTCAGAAGCAAACAGTCTGATGTTTAATAAGGTCCAGCCAAAGATAGGGCACTTAGGAAAACCAAAGTGTATTCTCTCAGAATGGGGAACATACACCTGAGTGTGACGGAGCAGGGTAAGAGCATGACTTATCAGAAGAGAGCAGATTCAACTCCAAAAATACCAGTGGCAAAGAGGCAATCATGGATGCAGAAAAGGTCTTTGACAAAATTCAACAGCCCTTCATGCTAAAAACGCTCAATAAATTCTGTATTGATGGAACGTATCTCAAAATAATAAGAGCTATTTATGACAAACCCACAGCCAATATCATACTGAATGGGCAAAAACTGGAAAAATTCCCTTTGAAAACTGGTACAAGACAGGGATGCCCTCTCTCACCACTCCTATTCAACATAGTGTTGGAAGTTCTGGCTAGGGCAATCAGGCAAGAGAAAGAAATCAAGGGTATTCAGTTAGGAAAAGAAGAAGTCAAATTGTCCCTGTTTGCAGATGACATGATTGTATATTTAGAAAACCCCATTGTCTCAGCCCAAAATCTCCTTAAGCTAATAAGAAACTTCAGCAAAGTCTCAGGATACAAAATTAATGTGCAAAAATCACAAGCATTCTTATACACCAGTAACAGACAAACAGAGAGCCAAATCATGAATGAACTTCCATTCACAATTGCTTCAAAGAGAATAAAATACCTAGGAATCCAACTTACAAGGGATGTAAAGGACCTCTTCAAGGAGAACTACAAACCACTGCTCAGTGAAATAAAAGAGGACACAAACAAAGGGAAGAACATACCATGCTCATGGATAGGAAGAATCAATATCGTGAAAATGGCCATACTGCCCAAGGTAATTTATAGATTCAATGCCATCCCCAGCAAGCTACCAATGACTTTCTTCACAGAATTGGAAAAAACTGCTTTAGAGTTCATATGGAACCAAAAAAGAGCCCGCATCGCCAAGACAATCCTAAGTCAAAAGAACAAAGCTGGAGGCATCACGCTACCTGACTTCAAACTATACTACAAGGCTACAGTAACCAAAACAGCATGGTACTGGTACCAAAACAGAGATATAGACCAATGGAACAGAACAGAGTCCTCAGAAATAATACCACACATCTACAGCCATCTGATCTTTGACAAACCTGAGAAAAACAAGAAATGGGGAAGGGATTCCCTATTTAATAAATGGTGCTGGGAAAATTGGCTAGCCATAAGTAGAAAGCTGAAACTGGATCCTTTCCTTACTACTTATACGAAAATTAATTCAAGATGGATTAGAGACTTAAATGTTAGACCTAATACCATAAAAACCCTAGAAGAAAACCTAGGTAATACCATTCAGGACATAGGCATGGGCAAGGACTTCATGTCTGAAACACCAAAAACAACGGCAACAAAAGCCAAAATTGACAAATGGGATCTAATAAAACTAAAGAGCTTCTGCACAGCAAAAGAAACTACCATCAGAGTGAACAGGCAACCTACAGAATGGGAGAACATTTTTGCAATCTACTCATCTGACAAAGGGCTAATATCCAGAACCTACAAAGAACTCAAACAAATTTACAAGAAAAAAACAAACAACCCCATCAAAAAGTGGGCAAAGGATATGAACAGACATTTCTCAAAAGAAGACATTTATACAGCCAACAGAGACATGAAAAAATGCTCATCATCACTGGCCATCAGAGAAATGCAAATCAAAACCACAATGAGATACCATCTCACACCAGTTAGAATGGCAATCATTAACAAGTCAGGAAACAACAGGTGCTGGAGAGGATGTGGAGAAATAGGAACACTTTTACACTGTTGGTGGGATTGTAAACTAGTTCAACCATTATGGAAAACAGTATGGCGATTCCTCAAGGATCTAGAACTAGAAGTACCATATGACCCAGCCATCCCATTACTGGGTATATACCCAAAGGATTATAAATCATGCTGCTATAAAGACACATGCACACGTATGTTCATTGCGGCACTATTCACAATAGCAAAGACTTGGAATCAACCCAAATGTCCATCAGTGACAGACTGGATTAAGAAAATGTGGCACATATACACCATGGAATACTATGCAGCCATAAAAAAGGATGAGTTTGTGTCCTTTGTAGGGACATGGATGCAGCTGGAAACCATCATTCTCAGCAAAGTATCGCAAGAACAGAAAACCAAACACCACATGTTCTCACTCATAGGTGGGAACTGAACACAGATCACCTGGACTTGGAACGGGGAACATCACACACTGGGGCTTATTATGGGGAGGCGGGAGGGGGGAGGGATTGCATTGGGAGTTATACCTGATGTAAATGACGAGTTGATGGGTGCTGACGAGTTGATGGGTGCAGCACACCAACGTGGCACAAGTATACATATGTAACAAACCTGCACGTTATGCACATGTACCCTAGAACTTAAAGTATAATAATAAGAATAAGAATAAGAATAATAAAAGAAAAAGGATAAAATATATTTAAAATTTCTAAAATTCCAAAAAAAAAAAAAAAAAAGACAATCATGATTTGGGGTGTGGAAGAGGTCATTTTTAATGACAAATTGGGAGGTTCTCTGTGGGTCTAAATGCCTGTGCTGAACAGGCGTCTGCTATCCCAGCCCTAAAGACCTAGGAGAAGTGATTGAAATACTGTCACACAGGAGCTAATAAGGTAGGCTCCTCAGGCTAGAGAAGAGGGGACTGAAATCACCTGATTTGGATGGATCGCTAAATTCAGCCCAGAGAAAACAGGGCCCACAGGCTGCGAGGGTTTCTGGTATCTCCTCCTCCCATCCCACCTCCCAGGGGCGGGAAGTTGTTCTTTTTCTTCCATTTGTCATTATTATTTGTACATTGAAAATTCACTTTGGCCCATTTCATCTTTGTTCCTTTCTCCTGATCATTTTGCTCACATTAAAGGGCTGACTTACTCCTGTTAAGTCTATGTAGAGGGCATTGAATTGGATCTGTATGTTTAATTTGCTCACCTCTTTGTATGGAGTCCTGTCTTGTTCTTGTTGAATGGCATGGGCAATTTAGTTAAAGGTTACTTGGGATGTTGAGTAAGAACTATGTCTTTGAGTACACACAAATATTACAAACAACAACAACAACAACAACAACAAAAAAAAAACCAAAGGAAACAATTGTTGAATCTGCTTTCTCTATCTCTCTTTATAGACATTATGAATCCTTATCTCAACAAGGAGGACCGGCAAAGGGTGGGAAAGATAAATAACTAAATATAAGAGCATGTCAGGACTATGGGAAATCAAGAATCACAAAATAGTTTGCTTCTGAGAGACAAAAGATGTGGTGTGTCAACAAAGAGGGGCATGGAGTCTGAAGTTCCAGACATGGCTGTGGGGGTGGCACATAGAGGGTGGTTGCAAATTTCTTTGCCTTAAGCTGAGACTTCAGGGAAAATGTAATTTTTATTCTCCCTGCGTTAGTGATCATTTTTAGACCCCTTGCTCACTAAATAGCAGGAGGGATAAGATATGTGTGTGTAAGGGGGGAGAATTGATTTAATCCAATCCAGCAGTCTTAGTATGCTAAACATAGCATATTTCTCTGATTATATAAATAATTCAGGCTCATGGTAGAAAATCCAAATGATACATAAGAGTAAAGAAGAAAGTAAAAATCTCTTAAAATTCTGCCATTTTTCAGCAGCCACCAAGCGCATATTGCTGACCATCCTTTTGCTGATTCAGTAATTTGAACAGTCTCTCTGCGTTGAATGCTTGCATTCAGATCTTGTTGCCTTTGCTTCTCTTCACAGCAGTGCTGTCTGGCTGCACAAAGAGGCTTCCTGGGACTTCCTCCCAGCAGACGGAAGGGAACCTCAGAGCTGCCTCCTCTGGTCTCTGCAGCATGGTTTCTCACCCCTAGTCCCTGCTACTATTCATAGCTGAAGTTGGAGGCTTGTGTAATTCATGGTTACATCTTCCCTGCCTTGGCCAGAGTCCTCGTTTAATTGGGCTCCCCTCAGCTCCTGACCATTCTGAGTCTCTGGCACATTCTTTCTTTGGCTCTCTTACCTCAAGATAGGCAGAATGCAGGCCCTGCAATACTACTTGAGCTATTTTCCCATGACACCAGAGAGCAGGAAGAAGTTCTACCTGTCCATGAACAGAGGACAGCTTCTGGATGATCTGTTTCAGAATCCAAATAGGATTTGAATTCCTGTTCAAAAGTCCACTGCTCAAGTCATTCCCCTCAACGTTGTCTGTACCACCTTCTATGCTTTTGCCCAAAACCTGGAACAGTGACACTGACTCTGTGGCATCACTGTCTCTCATACATCGCCGCTGCTGCTTCTTTCTTGTCTTTACTGTTCTGTTCCGCAGGGCTGGGATAGGTGAGCCTCTCACTGTCTCACCTTCAACACCACCCCCTCTCCTTTCCCACAAGCTATTATGCAGGATGGGGTGAAAAGAGAGATGCACTGGCTTACCCATCAGGGAAATATCATGCTTGTTGTGAGGTGCTAATAAGAGGATGGTTTTGAGTCTTAGGATGGCCCCAGTGAAGAAAGAATGAAAGGAAATGGATTACTTCCCCAGAGGATTAGGTTTTCTATAGTATTCATGAAGATTACATGATTTCTCCCTCTCCAGAAGTTTTAAAATGAGATGTCTCAGATTTCATAAATCTGCCTCATTCCCTTTCCTATCAGGGAAGATGCTCCTGCTTTGTCCCTAAGATGCTATGGTCATCAGATAAGTCGGCGGTTTCTCAGGCAGCACTTGGGGAGTAGCTGGAATTATTCACACTCTAACCCCTTGCACGTGGCTCAGTGCCTGGCACACAGTTCGCTCTCTGCAAACACTGTTTCAGAAGATTGAAAAAGAAAATGATGGATAAGTTCTGTTTTACATAGCTAAAGTTTATTTTGTTTGAAGACTGAAGAACAAAGGAGACACCCCTCCAAGGTCATGGATGAGTCTGTGAGTCTGTGTACACATTCCCATGGCTGGACAGCATTATATTAAAATCTGTCAATGTTTCCACACTGTCCACCAAGCCGGCTACTGTGCTAGGTGCTGACATCTGTAAACATGTAATTTGTATTCTTCTGTCACCTGCAATACACTAAAGGAACATCCCTCAGGTTCACAGAAATTAGTTATCCCATAGGCTGGATGGATGATGGATAGGTGGCTTTTTCACCAGCCTAGCTAGGTTTGGAAAATGCCAGATGCCTTCACTATTCTAACGACGTGTTGGTACACATGATTAAAAAGCCAGAGGCAAGCTCAGAGCAGGAGTACAAAAACCAGACGTTTCTCCCCAAAGGGAGCTGTCTCCAGCCACCCAAGACTGCCATCACAGTGGGATCTGTGATGTCCTTTCTGCTCCCCACCCTCCTGGAGAGAAACCTGGCAGAGCTGCAACCTTGGAGCAAAGAGGCTTCCAGTCTGTTATTTTCACTTTTCTCAGCGGGGTTTTTCTCTGCCTAATAGCCCTGTTTACTCTTCCTGTTCTCTTTTAAAAGTCTGGCATTCAAAGCAGAAGTAATTCTGTTTTAAGAGGTTGCCGGGAAGCAACACGAAATCTACCTGCTTTTGAGTTTCATAGTCCATTTTACTTCTTTCTCTAAGTAAAAGCAGGGCATTTGTCAGTTTGCGTTCCTCTGATATCTCCCTCTATTTTCTTGATTCTTCAGGCAGAACTCCCTATGTTCACTGTTCCATCAATGAGGGTGGAAAGAACACTTAAGCTTCTTCTGCTCTATTGCTGGTCTAAAGCCATCCAGCAGCTGTCTTTGGGCCACTAGAAAAATCTGGTCACAGCTCTGGGCCTATAAGTGCACTGGAACATAGGCAGTTAGTTCAGGGTTACCCTGACCACTTCTAGAGAGTTCTAGGACATCATGAGCATATTGTGAAAAAATATCTGGATCTCATTCTCCATTCTTGTCTTTTGCAACTCAGTCTACTTCCAGAAAGGTTAACTTTAGGGTATTACTTGTAAACACTCTAAGGAATATGATATTTTACATGTCTTTTAGCACATTATTGATAGGAACATCAGTTAATGTTCCTTCATTTGTTTGTTGTTACAGAATCCACAAAGCCAATTAGAAAGTTGCTTTTCTGGTGCCTCCCATTTCTTACAAATACATACTCCTCACTGCCTGAATATGTAGCTTAACTGTAATTAATCAATTTCAACTAATTAAATTGAAATTGAACACTGTATTAGTTTTGGTAGGGCTCTGATAACAAGCTACCACAGACTGGGTGGCTTACACAACAGAAATTTATTTTTCATGGTTCCAGGGGCTGAAAGTCCCAGGTCAAGTTGTTGCAGGTTTGGTTTCTTCTGAGGCTTCTCTCTTTGACTTGCAGACAGCCTCCTTCTCATTATATCCTCATGCGGTCTTTTCTCTATATGTGTGCATCCCTAGCGTCTCTATGTGTCCAAATTTCTTCTTCTTATAAGGACCCTGGTCATTTTGGGTTAGGGTTTACCCTAATGGCTTTACTTTAACTTAGTCATCTCTTTAAAAGCTGTATCTCCAAATACAGTCACAATCTAAGTTATTAGAGGGATTAGCACTTTTAACATACGAATTTTGGGAGGACATAATTCAGCCCATTACCTATACCAAAGTTTATTTTTGAATACTCTTTGTATTGAGTAGTTTGAATACTCTTTGTATTGAATACTCTGTGCCAGCCACTGCAATAGGCACCTATGCTCTTCTTTAATCCTCACCATGATCCTGAATGGTACTATTGATTTTCTACCCAGTTGGATACTTTAAGCCAGACCAAACCATCAATAGATTCACCCACAGGAATGTCAATAAAAATTTTCTGGGAATTAACTTCATTTCTGAGCTACAGTACCTCTCACTTCACCCCCTGTATTAGTCAGAGTTCTCTAGAGGGACAGAACTAATAGGACAGATATATGTCTATATCTATATCTTTATCTATATGAGAGTTTATTAAGTAGTATTAACGCATATGATCACAAAGTCCCACAGTAAGCCGTCTGCAAACTGAGGAGCAAGGAGAGCCAGTCAGAGTCCCAAAGCTGAAGAACATGGAGTCTGATGTTTGAGTGTGGGAAACATCCAGCACAGGAGAAAGATGAGGGCTGGGAGGCTAAGCCAGTCTAGACTTTTCATGTTTTTCTGCCTGCTTTATATTCTAGCCGTGCTGGTAGCTGATTAGATGGTGCCCACCCAGATTAAGGGTGGGTCGGCCTTTCCCAATGTTAATCTCCATTAGCAACACCCTCACAGGCACACCCATGATCACTACTTTGCATCCTTCAATCCAATCAAGTTGACACTCAGTATTAACTATCACACCCCTCCAGTGCTACAGCTTAATGTTTTGTTACCAAAACACCAAGGATTTTGTCTAGGTTCTTTGCCATGCAGAAAGGTAATCACTGAGACAATGAGTATTGCTAGGGAAGAAGGCTTTGTTTTGGTGCTGCAGCCAAGGAGAACAGAAAGTCAGTCTGAAATCCATCTCCCCACCAACTGAATTGGGAGATTTATACAGTGGGGAAGGAAAGTAAAACAGGAACTAAGGAAGGGTAAGGAAGCACTTATGAGGAAAGAAGGGTCTGGCATCTCATTGAATGCAGGGATCTGATGAGTTTCAGTCCCTTGCCTGAGGGGGATCTCAGATGAGACAAATGTAAACTACAAGTTTTAAGACCAGAAGGGCCAATGTCTATGTTTATTCGAAAATTCGTAAACATAATTTCTATGGGGCGATTGGGCTGGTTTTGCCTTCACCCGGGAACTTGACTTTCAAAGCTGAACCTCCTGCATGATGGGCCTCCTGTGGCCTGCAGAGCTCCAATTCCTTCTTCATAGAGCCCAGCCCAGGAAGATTTGCTTTGCAGATGAGAAAAATGAAACAACTGAGATCAAGTGATTTTCCCAAGCTCACACTCCAGCAAGTGACAGAGCCATGAATCGCACCTCTTACTCAACCCTGCCTTCTTTTCTTTACTTCACGTAGCCCATAGTCAACTATAGAATCAATTGGAATCAGTAACACTTCTGCTTAGCATCCCGAAGGCTCACATCAGACTTTTAAAAATACCCTTATCGGTCCTAAGTGTATTAAATCAACTGATTTGTCAATTGGAGATAGAATAATTTCTTCTTTTTCTAGTGACATAAATTTCTCACCTCCTTTAGGAAGAAGCATAGAGGAGGAATTCTGTATGTTCATCCTGATACCGTTATGATTCCATTGATCAAATGGTGTGTTTCAAAGCTCTTAGGGATCAGTCATGAAATTTCTGAGGCTCTGTGAAGGTCAAAGCCCTTTGTGGTCAGCACCTCTTATTTCCATGGGTGATTCAGAGGTTTTCTTCATGAATTGCCATAGCCTCACCTTTGATTTAAAATATTCAAAAAAGATGCTCTTAGTGTCTCTGATTTTAAAATCTATGATTCAGGGCCCTGTGCACTACTTCTTGTCATAGCCAAAACAGATTTTCTGAGGTTTTCTTTCATGATGAATTAGAAATTGCTCTTGGATCTGACTTTGATCTCTGCTTTTGGTAGTTTCCTGAAAGTTTCTTCTAATTGATGAGTTAACTGGGAATCAGCCTATATGTGGCTTTTATGACAAGGAAAGTTTCCCTGCCTTTCTACTCCTATTTGTCTGCCAGGAGGAAATGTGCCTTGAGTTCTCTGAAAAGCAAAAGATTCAGCATGGACAAACAAGTTTTCTTTCTATATATTTGTTAAATACACATTCTTGAGAGCCCTATGTCATAAATAACATTAATTAAGTATCTCCTTATGCATTTATTTTTTAAAGCAATTTTATGGAGGTATAATTAACATAAGATACAATGCGTAATTTTAAGGAGAAAGTTTAATGAGTTTTGTCAAATGTAGAGATGTAAACATCACAGCAGTCAAGGTAGAAAGTCTGACCATTATTCCCTAAATTTCTTTCTCATGCTTTGCAATTAAAGACCACACCCAACCTCAGCTTTAGGCAAGAATGAATCTGCTTTCTGCAATTATAGTTCTGCCTATTTAGAACTTTATGTAAATGAAATAAACAGGAGTTCTGGATTCTTTGGGGTCTGGATTCTTTTGCTCAGCATTTAAAAATTTTATTTGGTGATTCATCCATGTGAATCATATGTAACAGACGTTTATTCCTTTTTATCACTGAGTAATATTACATTGTACAAAGGTAACACCATCTGTTTATGTATTTACATGTCTATTAATTTTTTGCAAAATAATTACTTGGTATGTAATACTGGTAATTACTTGGTATGTAATTTATCCTATTTTGTTGAGTTAATATTTAGGAGTGAAATTACTGGGTTGCGTGGCCAGTGTAATTTAACTTATAGAAAACCATCAAACTGTTTCACAAAGTGGTTGTGCCATTTTACATTCCCATCAATAGTATATGAGAGTTCCATTTGGTCTGTATTCTCACTGACACTTGATATTGTCCATCTTTTCAATTCCAGTCATTGTTGTGGGTTTATATTATTATCTCATTGCAGTTGTAATTTTGATTTTCTTGATGACTAATGATGTTGGGTATATTTTCATGTGCTTTTAAGCCATTTTTAAATGTTTGTTTCAACATTTTCCCCATGTATATTAGGTTACTTTTCTTCTAATTGCATTTACAACATTTAAAAAATAAATTCTAGGTGTAAGTTATTTGTTAGATATATGTATTGTGAAACTTTTCTGCTAGTGTGTAGCTTACCTTATTTTTTTAATGTCATATTTCAAAGAACAGAGGTTTTTAATTTTAATGAAGTCCAATTTATCAATTTTTCTTTTATCTTTTGTGCTTCCTGTGTTCTATCTAAGATGTTTTTGCCTATCATGGTTACAATGATATTTTCCTACATTATTTTCTAACAGTTTAGTTTTTCTTTTACAGTATTATCGTTTAGTTTTTTTGTTTGTTTGTTTTGTTTTTAAGACGGAGTTTTGCTCTGTCGCCCAGGCTGGAGTGTGATGGCATGATCTCAGCTCACTGAAACCTCTGGCTCCCGTGTTCAAGCAATTCTCCTGCCTCAGCCTCCTGAGTAGCTGGGATTTCAGGTGCCCACCACCACACCCAGCTAATTTTTGTATTTTTATTAGAGACAGGGTTTCACCATATTGGCCAGGCTGGTCTCGAACTCTGACCTCAGGTGATCCACCTACCTTGGCCTCCCAAAGTGCTGGGATTACAGGTGTGAGCCACCGTGCCTAGCCTATAATTAAGTTTTTATGCTTAGGTTAACACTTCAAATTAATTTTGTGTGTAATATGAAGTAGGGGTGAAGTTCTTTGTTTGACATTAAAAAAAAATTGTCAATTTTGCAAACAATGTTTTTTGAAAGCTCTTTTCTTTCCCGGTTGGTACTTTTTCAAAAATCAGTTGACTGTGTATGTGTATATGCCTATTTTTGGACTCTATTCTATTACTCTGACCTATATTTGTATCTTTACTACAATAATATGTTGATGATTTTTTTATTATGTGTCTTCAAAACCAAGTAGGATAAATCCTACAACTTTGTTCTTTTATTTTATTTTATTTTTATTCTAAGCCTTTGTATTTCTATAAAAAATTGAGAATACCATTACTAATTTCTATGATAAAAAAGCCTGCTGAGGTTTGGAATGAAGTTGTGATGAATCTACAGATTAATTTGGGGAGAATGAATAGCTTAGCAATATTGAGTCTTCTGGTTTGTAAACATGGTATATTTCTCCATTTATGTTATTAGTCATTTTTTCAGTAATGTTTTGATATTTTTATTATATGAGTTTTGCACATATTTAGTTAAATTTATCCACAGGTAGGTCATGTTATTGATACTTTTCTGGAATAAACTTTCATATTTTTAAAAATTTCACTTTTCAATTGTTTTTCTATAGTATTTATAAATACAATTGATTTTCTGTATATTTTCTTATATCCTGGGATCTTACTAAATTCACTTATTAGTTCTTTGTAACTTGTGGTTTCTAAAGGATTTTCTATGCCTGTGATTATGTCATCTGAAGATAATTTTATTTTTTCTTTTCAATTCATATGCTTTTTCTTTCTTTTCTTGCCTCATTGCATTGACTACGCTGTTTAGTGCTATGTTGAATAGGAAGTAGTGAGAATAGAATACTTGCTTCATTCCTGATTTTAGGTGAAAAGAATTTAGCCTTTTTTAAGTATGAAGCTAACTGTAAGTTTCTTTGATGAACACACACACACACACACATATAGAGGTTTGGTCTTTCTTAGGTTAGTTTTTATAATTCTTTCAGATTCGATTTGCTAAAATGTCTATTTTGCCTTCATTTTCTTTGGCAATTGAGTAAAATCAAATTTATTTGTTTATATGTTTATATCGGGGTGAAATTCATGTAACATATAAAATTAACCATTTTAAAGTATACAATTTAGTGAGACAGTACATTCACAATGTCATTCAACCATCACCTCTATCTAATTCCAAAATATTTTCATCACTCCCAAATGAGACCCTGTGCGTGTTAAGCGGTAACTCACAATTCTCTCACTCCCCTAGTCCCTGGCAGCCACTAATGGGACTTAACTATTCTACATAATTCATGTAAGTAGAATATACAATATATGACTTTCCATGTCTGGCTTCTCTAACTTAGTATAATGTTTTTGAGGTTGATTCACTTTGTGGCATATATCAGTACTTAATTCTTTTTTATGGCTAAATAACATTCCATTGTGTGGATATACCGCAATTTATTTATTCATTCATTTATCCATTGATGGGCATTTGGGTTGTTTCCACCTTTTGGCTGTTGTAAATACTGCTGCTATGAATATTTGTGTACATCTGTTTGAATATCTGTTTTCAATTATTTTAGAAGTGTATTGCTGGGCCATATGGTATTTCTATGTTTAACTTTTTGAACAACCACCAAACTGTCTTCCACAGTGGCTGCACAATTTTACATTTTTACCAGGAATGTATGAGGGTTCCAATATTTCCATATTCTTTTAAATCCCAAAAATGTTGGCACTTGAATTCCAAATTGGCAGTGTTTTCTTACACTGTTGGCACTTGTTGGGATTTAAAAATTATTTTTATTATACCCATCCTAGGGGGTGCTAAGTGGTATATCCTGTTGTGTTTGATTTACATTTCCTTAATGATTGAAAAGGGCTATTGGCATTATGATAGGGATTGCATTCAATCTGTAGTTTGCTTTGGGGAATATTGCCATCTTGACAACTAAGTACTTCAACTCATGAACATAGATGTTTTTTCTTTTTTAGGTGTTCTTTAATTTCTTTCAGGAGCAATATTTTATAGTTTTCAGTGTACATGTCTTGTACCTCCTTGATTAAATTTATTCTTAATTATCGTATTCTTTTTGATGCTGTTCTCAACGGACTTTTTTCCTTTCCAGTGAATGTCTTTCTTTTTTTTTTTTTTTTTTTTTTGAGACGGAGTCTCGCTGTGCTCCCAGGCTGGAGTGCAGTGGCGTGATCTCGGCTCACTGCAAGCTCCGCCTCCCGCCTCAGCCTCCCAAGTAGCTGAGACTACAGGCGCCCGCCACCACGCCCGGCTAGTTTTTTGTATTTTTAGTAGAGACGGGGTTTCACCATGTTAGCCAGGATAGTCTCGATCTTCTGACCTCGTGATCCACCCGCCTCGGCCTCCCAAAGTGCTGGGATTACAGGCTTGAGCCACCGCGCCCAGCCTGAATGTCTTTCATTTATTTTACTTGCTTAGTTGCTCAGGCTAGAACTCCCAATCTAATACTGAATACAAATGCAAAAGTAGGCATCCTTATCTTTTTCTTGATCTTAGGAACAAAGCTTTCAGTCTTTTACCATTGAGTATGATATTAGCTATGGGTTTTTCATAGATGTCCTTTATCATGTTGAGGAAGTTCTCTTTCATTTCAAGTTTGTTAAGTGGTTTTATCATGTGTCAAATGCTTTTGTGTATCAATTAAGATAATCTTGCTCATTTATTTTCCTTCATTCCTTTAATACAGTATATTACATGGATAGATTTTTGTATGTTGAACCATCCTTGCTTTCCTGAGATTAATTCTACATGGTTTACCTTTACTTTTGAAGGATATTTTTGCTAGCTGTAGAATTCCAAGTTGACAGTATTGCATAAATTGAAAATATTATACCATTGTTTTCAAATGTGCTTTTATTCCCCGATATAAAGTCTATAGTCATTCTTTTTTTCCCCTGTCTGCTTTGTAATTTTCTCATTTTCAGCAGGTTTATTATGATGTGTCTTGGTGTGATTTTTGTTTGTTTCTTCTACTTGTGGTTTGTTCATTTTCTTGGATTTGTAGACTTATAGTTTCCATTACATTTGGAAAGTTTTTGTTCATAATTTATTCAAATAGTTTCTTACACCCATTCCCTTCCTGTGGGACTTTAATTGCATGTGTATCAGACTATGATATTGTTCCAGAGTCACTAAGGAACTGTTTTTTAAAAAAATTATTTTTTTTTTTTTCTCTGTGTGCTTTAGTTTGCATAGTTTCTCTTGCCATGTTTTCAAGTCACTGATTTTGTTTTTTTCTAAGCTCTTCATCTTCTCAATGTAACAAGGCTGTTGTTTTCTTTGTTTTCTCTCCCTGTGTTTCAATACAGGAAGTGCCTCCAAGCACTTCTTATGCCATAGCTCATGAGCAATGACTTACAGGAGCAGCACGGAGACTCCTCCTAGAGAAACAGTGGGGATTCCAGCTTTAGCATAACAAGTCTATATATATTTTATATCTCACTACACTCAAATTTTAAAATAATCAGGTCAATAATCATACTCACTAACATTATAACTAATGTCAAAATTGTGCCTTTTGTTAATATAATAATTAAATAAAGACTTTATAAACCTATGTCCATATAGCTATTCTAAGGGTTAACATAATCTTGTAATTTCCCTTTGCCTATAACTTGGAATATGATGTGAGAAGAGTAAGGTGTAGTTTGAAAACACTTTCAATTGTCTGGATTGAAAGAAAGCATTCCAGGTACAGAAAACAAATTGAGTCTGTCCACAAATCACTTGCAGTATGAGATTTGAAGATTCTATTCAAAAAATGTTTTTTTCTCCCTATTTTTCTAGTTGACGGTCATATTAGCTCCTATCTTTTGTCAGTGGTTCATCTCCAGTTATCTTAGAAATATACCTGAAAAAAAGAGAAGTTATTTTTCTTCCTATAAAAAAGGCACACTGAGTTATTCCTAGCAGTCTCTAAATGGCAACGTTGCTTCATTTTCATAATTTACCTGTGATTTTCTGGGACTAATAAGTTATATTTTGGCCATAGACAATAAATAAAATTTGAAAGTTACAAACATTAATACTTCCAGTAATAATGTAAAGATAGAGAAAGTAATAATGGTTTCTTTGCTATTTCTTTTGCTTATTAATTGTGTCTTTGTCAGGCATTTAATTTAAATTATAATTGTAGAATGAGAGTTATCTGTCTGCTGCTTTCATCTCCCTACCATATTTTAAGCTCCTTGAGGCAGGGCCATGACCATAGTTACCTTTGTCTTGCATGTCTGACGAATGGTAGACACTTGTACTATATATTTAAATAAATGAAAGTTCAAAAATATTTCATTTCCTAAAAGTTTCACAAAGAAACATTGTCAGCTTCACTGTGGGAGAGTCACATGAGAGTTTATTGATGGTTCTCCACCATATATAAATTTTGCTAAATTTAAAAGTTTTTAAAGAGTAAAAAAATACAACAAATACTTACATTACTGCCACCCAGCATTAGCAATGGTTACTATTTTATTGTATTCGTGTCCTTTAGATAGAATTTTAAAAATCACAGATATAGAGAAGGCCTTTTTTAATGGCCCCTGCTGTGGGTTTATGTTCTTTTTTTGTTGGAGTACATCCTCAAGTGAGGTCTGTTAAAGAAAGTTTTTTAGATTATGTCTATCTGAAAAGTTTTTACTCTATCTTCATTCTTTGCTAGTTAGTACATGATCTTAGATACACAGTTTTCTTTCAGTGATTTGAAGATATTATTCATTCTTCTCTACTTTAATTTTGACATTGATGTATGTGTGGTTAGTCTTATTCCCTCCATGTTAGCAAACAGCATTTTTTGTCTATTTTCTTTTAAGATTTTCAGGATTCCAAATACTAATTATGTTAGCTGTGGATCTATTTTATCTACCTTGTCTTGGATTAATAAATTCAAATATTCCTTATTCTGGCAGTTCATATCTTTCATCGATTTTGAAAAATTCTCAGTTGTATCTTAAAATAGTATCTCTTCCCAATGTCTCTATTCTTTCCTACTGAAACAATGTTTAAAAATGAAAAACATGCATGTTGCATCTTCTCATAGCCTTTCTTTCTCATTATTTCCCTTTCATATTTTCTACTTATTCAATTCTTTTGATGAATTGGGCTACATTCTTGAGCTTGATTATGCTTTTATTACTTATCTCTTTAGCTGCACCTAATTACTCTTTGGCTTATCAACTTAGATTTTAATTTTATAGATGAATTTACATTTCTTCCATAAGTATTTAATAATTTTAACTTTTGAACCTATATTTGCTAATTTTATTCTCTCAGGTTCTTAGGGCATTAAGTCTACTTTTGATTGTTCTGTTAGGTTTGACTTGTAAATAATTCTTTCCTTGTGTGTCTTTTATTTCAGAATTGGTAGCTCATGTTTTGTTGTGCATGATTTGTGAGACCTTGTTTACTTTATTCTTCCAGAGAATATATCCATCTCTTTATGTATGAATTATCATCATCTTGGAACTATTTGTATGCTGATTTCTCTCCCTCTGAGTTCTCAGATGATATTAGTAGTGTAAGTTCAAACTCTAAACTGTATGAATACAGGCATAAGCTCTTAGGGGAAAATTTTTTTCTTCACCAAAATACTAGCTTTAGGCAAAGAAGAGATCTTGTCATATCTCTGGACTGATGGATAAGGTTTTTCTAATCCACTCTTTTATGGGAGCTAGAGCCCATTAAGAGTCGTGGCTTCATGAGAAGGTCTTTGGTTCTAATCCTTTGCCTCGCATGAGCTCAAGGCCTTAATTCCTATTCCTGTGTGGCTGTTGGAGCCCAAGCTCTCTGATAACCAGACAATGCACCTTCACATCATGCAGGCATGGCATCAGCTTCTGCTTGCTGCTTGCTTTTAAGTATCTTCTTTGTTCTAGCCCATGGGAAATTACTGTTCTTGGGATAAATTTATTATGTTTTCCAAAATTTTTAGTTTTTTTTTTAAGGGAAGAGAGTATTTCCAGTTATTGGTAGCATACTGCACTGCCAGAAATGAATGAGTCTATTAAGTTTTCTATGTAGATAATCTTATTTTCTGCATCGAACGACACTTTTATTTCTTCCTTTCAAGGATATCTGTATTTTTTCTCCTTGATTAATTTGCCAGAACCTCCAGTCTTGAAATTAATGGTAATTTCATCATTCAGAATAAGGTTGGTTATAGATTTTGGGTAAATTTCTTTAATCAAATGAAGAAAGTTCTCTTCTAAACTTAATTTCCTAAAAAATGTTTTTAAATCATAAATGGGTTTGAATTTACTATGTGATTTTCCTGTATGTGTTAAAATCACTACTTTTTTCTCCATTAAACTTTGGATTTTCTAAAGTTAAGAGTTTTTCTAAACCATCAAAATATTGATAGTTTTTCTAAAGCTGAATGATATGTTGATTTTTGGGATGAACCCAAATTGACTATGGCATAATTTTCCCTCCAAGGTTTTACTTTAAAAAATTCAAACCTATAGAAAAGTTAAAATCAGTAGTACAGTGAGCAACCGTCTACCTTTGATGAAGATTTGTGAACTTTTTGCCACATTTGATGTCTTTCTTTCTCTGCATAAACACACTCACGTGCAAACATCTATCAAATCTATCTATCTATCTATCTATCTATCTATCTATCTATCTATATTTGGAACAGTGGTTTGCTATGTTGCCCAGGCTGCAGTGCAGTGACACAATCATGGCTCCTCGACCTCCTGGGCTCAAGTGACCTTCCCATCTATCTCAGCCTTCTGAGTAGTTGGGACTACAGGCACATACCACCATGCCTGGCTGTATCTTTTCTCAACCATTTGAAAGTAATTTATAACCACGTTACAATTCTATATATTTTAGCATGTCTCTCCTAAAGACATTTTCCAAAATTACTACAGTACTATTACTCAGGAAATTTTATTATATGCCATCCTTAATAAAGGACATTAAATACATTCCCTAATTTCTATTTCTATATTCAAACATAAAATATTTATGAAACACTGTTGCTATATCAAGCCCACAACCGGCCACAGAATAGAATAAAATGCAAAAGCAAAAATGTATTGTTTGATAATAGAGAGGAATATATTGATAATGAAGGATAAAAAAGGTTAATTGTACAAGTGAAATTCTTGAGAAAGTAAGAGTGCATGAAGTAAACAGAGCGAGAGCCTGAGCTAGAGAAGGGAGGTTCTCTCATTGTAACAGAAAAGCAGTCAAAGGATGGGCCATGCACAGAGACCTTCGTGCAGGGATGAGGTTGTCTTAGGCCAGATATCAGCAAATGTTTTCTCTAAGGGGTTAGACAGTAAATATTTTAGATTTTGTGGGCCAAGCTGCCTTTGTTGCAACTATTCAACTGCCATTGGTGAATGAAAGCAGTCACAGACAGGACATAGACAAATGTAGCTGTGTTCCAAAACTAGACATTGAAATTTGAATTTTCATGTGTTCAAAATAATTTTTCCCCAATTGTTAAAACTATAATTTACAGACCCTGTTCTACATTGATGGCTACTATTTTTTCCATTATGTGTGAACCGGAGCCATCGTCACTTGAAAGAATGGAGTGGGGATAAGATGTTAAAATTGGAGGATGTTACAGAAAATCAGAGCCAGATAAAGTGGTAAAAAGATTTTATTAGGCTTGGTGCTTTGGCTTACACCTGTAATCCCAATACTTTGGGAGGCTGAGATGGGCAAATTGCTTGAGTCCAGGAGTTCAAGACCAGCCTGGGAAAAGTGGTGAAACCCTATCTCTAAAAAAAAAAAATTAGCTCGGCGTGGTGGCATGCACCTGTGGTCCCAGCTACTCAGGAGGCTGAAGTGGAAGGATCACTTGAACCCAGGAGGCACAAGTTGCAATGAACCAATATCACACCATTGTAGTCCAACATGGGTGACAGAGTGAGACCCTGTTTCAGAAAAAAAAAAAAGAAAGAAAGAAGAAAGAAGGAAAGAAGGAAAGAAAGAAAGAAAGAAAGAAAGAAAGAAAGAAAGAAAGAAGAAAGAAAGAAAGAAAGACGATTTTGTGTAGGAAATACTGTAATAGGAGAAAACAGACCTCAAGGTTGATCTGGACTCAAATCCAAATACAAGTGGGAATTTATAGCCAAGCAGCATGTTGGGGTGGCAGCTAGGCAAGGTTGGTGGATGGAAAATTACTAAGAGGAGACATCAGCAAGGTCCAGTGGCTCATGCCTGTAATCCTAGCACTTTGGGAAGCCGAGGCAGGTGGATCACGAGGTCAGGAGTTCAAGACCAGCCTGGCCAACATGGTGAAACACTGTCTCTGCTAAAAATACAAACATTAGCCAGGCGTGGTAGCATGTATCTGTAATCCCAGCTACTCGGGAGACTGAGGCAGGAGGATCGCTTGATCCTGGGAAGCCGAAGTTGCAGTGAGCTGAGACTGTGCCACTGCACTCCAGCCTGGGTGACAGAGCAAGACTTGGTCTCGGGGAAAACAAACAAACAAACAAACAAACAAACAAAAAACCCTCAAGGGTTGGAAGAGTAGGAGGAATTCTTGCTAAACTGATCTAATGGTATCCTTGCTGAAGACAGGCCAAGGTGATCAGGTATCACTTGGGTGATAGCAGGGAAATGAGGATTTGATGAGACACCAAAGGTAACAGATATTAAGAGTGAATGATTCTTACTCAACTGACTTTGCTTTATTCTTGCTGAAACTGGGCTATGCAGGCCTGAAGCAAAGCCCAAGCACAAGGCCTAGTTGAGAAAAGGGCTTAGTGGCGACTCACTAAACTTTGGTCAGAGAGGCTTTGTCAAGGGAGAGGAGAAGCTATTGAATAGTCATTTTGAAGAGAGGGAGATAAAATTTATTAAGGGTGTATAGCAGCACTATTTTGCTAAATTAATTGTCAGTGAGTTGCACGGCTGAGGCGGGGCAGAGAGAAGAATAATTGGGGCTGAGAAACATCAAGAACCTGAAAAAATGTTGAAAATGGATGTTGCACAAGAAATTATGCCAAGATGAATGGTAGAGAGTCAGGCAGCAAAGCAATTGCTGAAGCAAGGGGGAAAGATCAGGAGACCACGTGTGAGGCAAATAGGAGTGATCAGGGGTTTTGAAGTCAGCCAACATGCAGTTGAAAGAGGGAGGTGAAATAATTTTTGTTTTGTTTTGTTTGTTTCCAAAAAGGAAAAAGGACCTCCTGCCTTACAACATCTAGGCACATATTTATTGTTTGTTCTGGTTGGATGTTTCCATGAACTAAATATTCTAAATGAAATGCTTCTCTCTGGGTCTGTTTAGAACTTTTATACTGTCTTCTCATTCACTGTAATTCCTTTAAGGCCATAGTTCTTTTTGACTGTGTCATACAAATGAGAGACCACAAAAGTAGTTAGACCTCCCTATTCTTTATAAAATCCAAAGTAAAATTCAAAGTAAAGTATGTAAAGAAGAGCTTGGCTGCACATCTGCATTTTACTGGTAAGGTGTATGACTTTCTGTTTGTCCTGCCTCACAAGAATCAATAAGTAACTGCAAATACAACACACAGAAGTGGGAAAAAATAATTTTCTTTTCGTGCTAAAGCCACACTGATTCTTTTGGTAGTAGAAGACTAGAAATCACCCCAAAGAAGCTCTCTTGCTACAGTTACAAATCACAGCACGATTGTTGAGTTACACAGTATTCATTGACAGGCTTAGAAGGAATCAATGTGTCATACCACCCTTAGAAGGCAGTGAGCCCATGCTAGTTAATGATGGGCCTAGGCAAAAAGAGAATTGAAATGGTTAATTGTTGCAGTTCAACATCTGCTAAGCACTTGGGAGCAAAATGTTAAGACAAGGGCCAGATTCTTCACCGGCCAGATCCTTCATCTAGAAATTGAAAACTTATTTGAAACGAACTTTTTGTAAGGAAAATAATAGAGTAGCATAATTGAGTTGAAAAGAACAAATAGAAAATCTGCAGAGACCAATGACCATCAGAGAAATCAAATGCTAACAAAAATTTCTTCCTCACCTACTCACCCACTCAAAAAATACAGTAGGCTGTTTATAGGCAAAGTTTTGCAAATTTTCAAAGAATGGTTAAACTACATCTTTTTTAAAAAGTTCCTAAAAATATAAAAAGAGCTAAAGCTATCTGACACATTTTTATTACCCTGTTATAAAAACTGGAAAAAGTATAAGAAAATAAAATTGTGGGCCAGGAAATTGAATATAACAATGTATTACAAATAATCATCATAACCAAGTTGATCTATTGCTGAATTAAATGATAGTTCAACTTTAGAATAGCTGTCAATATAATGTTGCATATTACATGGAGATTAACAAAGAAGAGTCATACGCAGGAAAAAGCATTTGATAAAATTCAACACCAATTTATGATGAATATGTTAGTAACAAAAACTTTTAGCAAACTAAGAGCAGGGTGAAACTTCCTTAATTTGCTAAAGGATATATCAAGAATCAAAAACAAATGTGGTGCTTAATGGTAAATGCTTAGAATGTATTTCCATTAAATTTAGGAATAAGACAAGGTGTCTGCTATTCCTATTTATATGTCCTAGTCCTTTCAATAAGAAAAGGAAATAAAATGAAATGTATGAAGATTGGAAAGAAAGAGGTAAAACTGTCATTGCTTGAAAATGCTGTTGTCTCTTAAGCAACAAACTAAGAGAATAAACGGGAAAATTCTTTGGGCTAAAAGAGAGCTCAACAATATGCAAACTTTAATAACATTTCTTTATACCATTAATAGGTAAAAAATGTAATGAAAAAACAATACTATAGAAAATAGATGAGTCATTCTCAGGAGCTAGTCTAAACTGTGGCAAGGCTGAAGGTTTAAAAAGATTAACTTTACCACAAGGGGAAAAGTGAAACCAGAAGAGAGAGTCAAACACTGGAATGTTTCCAATTACTTTGTCTATGATTGGTTTGCATTTAGACTCCTTTTCCTGAAGCAGGAGCTTCGTCATGTGAATTCTAATAACTCACACCAGCAGATCCTTCTGATTGGAATGCCCTCCCTAGTATCTGCTTAGTTATCTCCCACAAAGACAGCTCTTCCAGGGTTTGGAAGCTCTTGCTGTGTCTCATTGATCTGTGTAGCTTTAGTGTCTAACACAGCACAATGTTGGGCACATAGGAGAAAGCTTGTAATATCTTTCTTTGTTGACTGTCTGATGCTCAGAAGAGGAAGTCTTTTTGTGTACATATTTTTATGTTTGTGTATTTGGTCACTTTGCTCAATATATTGAAAGTGTTTTGTGGCCAGGCACAGTAGCTCATATCTATAATCCCAGCACTCTGGGAGGCCTAGGCACGTGGGTCACCTGAGGCCAGGAGTTCAAGACCAGCTTGGCCAACATGGCAAAACCCTGTCTCCACTAAAAATACAAAAATTAGGCAGGTATGGTGGCGCATGCCTATATTTCCAACTACTCGGGAGGCTGAGGTGGGAGAATTGCTTGAATCCGGAAGGTGGAGGTGCAGTGAGCCAAGTTTGCACCACTGTACCCTCCAGCCTGGGTGACAGAGTGAGACTCTGTCTCAGGGAAAAAAAAAAAAAAAAAGTGTTTTTTTGTGGTGCTATATATATGTGGAGAGTCACACGATGGGGTTTTGTCTCTAAAAATAAGATAATTTGTAATACTCAGGAGACTACTTCTCTGCAGAACCTTTAAGCCAAGGATTCTGGGTTTGTGTTTGTGATGAAACGTACTTTTCTCTGGAAAAGGTTGAGTAGATGGGTACTTCAAAATAACATCAGGCCTACAGGCTACTGAAAATGTACCTATTCAAGGATTCTGTGTAGGTCTTCAATGCTTCGAATATGAACTGCATACTTAGTCATTGATTTGGAACCGTCTCTCAAGCTTTTGTTCTGAAGTCATCAAACTGAGATTGAGTTTCCTAATGCTGTTTTCTTCCTTAAATGATCCCTTTCAGTTGCTTCTAATAGAAGATTGCCTTTTCCAAAATGACTTACTCTCAAAAAGGGATACTTCAAGGGAGTTGAGTTTTGCTACACTACTTGTCCTATAGTTTTGCTGGCACCTTAACGTATTCCCTTTTTCTTTTATGTTTTTTTAAATCCTAATAAAGATAGTAACAGTAATATATTATATTTATACATTGTTTTATAGTTTATAATTTGCCATATATTTGAAAATTTTAAAAATCACTTTTTTCTTTTTTGCCTTCAAATAAAATCTTGCTTGGAAGTTGATATGGTTTGACTGTGTTCCCACCCAAATCTCATTTTGATTTGTAGCTCCCATAATTCCCATGTGTTGTGGAAGGGAGCCGGTGGGAGATAATTGAGTCATGGGGTAGTTTCCTCCATAATGTTCTCGGTAGATGAGATCTGAGGGTTTTATAAGGGGAAACCCTTTTTGCTTGGCTTTTATTCTCTCTTGTCTGCTACCATGTAAGATGTGACTTTCGCCTTCTGCCAGGATTGTGAGGCCTCCCTGTCACGTGGAACTGTGAGTCCATTAAAACTCTTTTTCTTTATAAATTACCCAGTCTCAGGTATTTCTTTTTCAGTAGTGTGAAAATGAACTAATACAGAAGCTTAAAATGAATGAATGGATTAAAGAACTGAGATGCTCAGATTAAAGAGCTGAGATATTCAGGTTAACATGTGTGTATGGTAGATTGTGGGAATGAAATTATGTCTCAGTGGACTAAGGGCTCTACCACATTGAGCTGCATACATCAAACTTCAAAACCACTGACATATACTATTACCACTACACTTCAAACTACATAGGGCAGGCATTTTTAATTCAAGTTTTTCAGACAACTGAATTTAAGCAATTTGTTTAAACTCTTACACGTGATAAGTACCAGAGCCAAGATGGGGGCTGACACGTCATCAAACAAACTCAATACTCTTTCACAAAAATGACAGATAATTATAGCCTGGACAGAAGTGAATCTTACATATGACATGAGTAACATATATACATTTTAGTTGAAGTTATTATACTTGTAAATATTTTTCTTCAATTAAAAATTTGTACAACTTTTTAAGTAAATTGTGGCACATACATTTAATGGGCAGTTTTGTAATCATTAAATAGAATTAAGCACTCTATATATACCGATATAAAATAATTTCAAAGATCTACTATTCAGTTTTAAAAAGCAAATCAGAATAGTGCTATTATTTGTGTAAAATGTATGTATGTGTGTATGCATGAATGCATATGATTGTGTCTAGAGTATGATGGAATAAATAAACCAAAAACTGTTGGACACTAATTTCTTCCAGGAGGGGAACAGGATGACTGGGGATTAGAAGTTAGAGGGAAAATTTTTTTTCACTGTATATCATTTGGTGCCGTTGAAATTTTGTACCATCTGCATTTAATCACAAGAAAGTAATTATTTTATAGAAAAATTTGATCTATGACAATGTTTTGCTAAGGACTATTTTCTGACCATCAACCATACCAGGTTCCCCATATGTTCTCATGTCATTATATGTCATATCTTTATTCATTAATTTTCAATTAATTATTGAACTATTTTTGTGATTTTAAAAATTTTTGTTTTTTCATTATATACTGATAAAAGGATCAATTCAACAAGAGGATATAACAATCCTAAATGTATATAAACCAAACTTCAGACCTCCTAGGTTTATAAAATAATTACAACTACAGCTAGGAAAAGATGTAGACAGCAAGACAATAATAGTTTGGGACTTCAACACTCTACTCAGTGATCAGCACTAGACAGATCATTGAGGCAGAAAGTCAACAAAGAAACACTGGATTAAACTGCACTCTAGAACAAATGAGCCTAACAAATACAGAACATTCTACCCAAGAACTGAAGAATATACATTGTTCTCATTAGCACATAACATGTTTTTCAAGATAGTTCATATGATAGGCCACAAAACGAGTCTCAGTAAACTTTAAGAAACTGAAATCAAATCAAGTATCTTCTCAGAAAAAATATTCTCAGCAGAATAAAGCTAGAAATCAATTCCCGAAGGAACCTTCAAAACTACACAAATGCATGAAAATTAAACAATCTGCCCCTAAATGATTTTTGGGTTAACAAGGAAATCAGGATGGATATTAAAACAGTTTTTTGAAATGAATAATAACAGTGATACAAGTTATCAAAATCTCTGGGGTTCAGCAAAAGAGGTGCTAAGAGGAAAGTTTATGGCACTAAACACTTTCATCAAAAAGTCAGAAAGATCGCAAATTTACGACCTAATGTTACACCTCAAGGAACTGGAGAAACAAGAACAAATCAAACCCTAAACTCACAGAACAAGAGAAATAACAAAAATCAGAACATAAATTGAAATAAACAAGAAATGCAAAATATCAATGATATGAAAAGTTAGCTTTTTGAAAGGATAAACAAAATTGATAGACCACTAGCTAGATTAATGAAGAAACAAAGACAGAAGATTCAAATGAGTGCGTTTAGATTGAAAATGGTGATATACAGAAATACAAAAGATTATTCCAGACTACTATGAGCACCTGTATACACATAAACTAGAAAATCTAGAGGAAATGGAAAAATTCCTGGAAAGGTACTATCCTCCCAGTCTGAATCTGGAAGAAACAGAAATATTAAACAGACTAATAATAAACAGTGAATGGAATCAGTACTAAAAAATCTGCCAATCAAAACAAGTCCAGGGCCAGATGGATTCATAGCTGAATTCTACTAGACATTCAAAGAAGAATCGATACCAATCTTATTGAAACTATTTCAAAAGATTGAGAAAGAGAGAATCCTACACAACCCATTCTATGAAGCCAGTATCACCCTGATACCAAAGCCAGAAAAGGACATAACATAAAAAGAAAAGTACAGATCAATGTCCCTGATGAACATAGATGCAAAAATCCTCAACAAAACAGTAGGAAACTGAATCCAACAGCACATCAAAAAACTAATTTACCATCATCAAATGGGCTTCATCAGGGATGTAGGGATGGTTCAACATATACACGTCAATAAATGTGATTCATCACATAAACAGAATTAAAAGCCAGAACCATATGATCATCTCAATATATGCAGAAAAAGCATTTGACAAAATCCAGCATCTCTTTACGTAAAAAAACTTCAACAAAGTAGGCATAGAAGGAATATACTTCAAAATAATAAAATCCACATATGGACAAGCCCACAGACAACATCATACTGAATGGGGAAAAGTTGAAAGCATTTCCCCTAAGAACTGGAACAAGATAGGGTTGCCCACTTTCACCACTTCTGTTGAACTTAGTACTAGACGTCTTAGAGCAATCAGGGAAGAGAAAAAAACAAAAAGACATCCAAATTTTAGCAGAAGTCAGCCTATTGGAGAAGAAGTCAACCTATCTCTCTTTGCCAATGATATGACCTTATGCTTAGAAAACCCTAAAGACTCTTCCAAAAGACTCCTAGATTTGATGAATGGATTCAGTAAGGTCGCAGGTTACAAAATCAATATACAAAAATTGGTAGCACTGCTATACAGCAATGACCAAGCTAAGAATCAAATCAAGAATGCAGTCCCTTTTACAATAGTTATTTTTAAACAACCCTAGGAAATACTTGACCAAGGGAGTGAAAGATCTCCACAAGGTGAACTACAAAATATTCCTTAAAAAATCATAGATGACACAAACAAATGGAAATACATCTCACGCTTATGGATTGGAAGAATCAATATTGTGAAAATGACCATACTGTCCAAAGCAAACCACAGATTCAATGCTATTCCTATCAAAACACCAATGTCATTTTTTCACATAATTAGAAAAAAATCTTAAAATTCATGTGGAACCAAAAAGAGCCCGACTAGCCAAAGCAATCCTAAGCAAAAAGAACAAATCTGAAGACATCATTTTATCTGACTTAAAGTTACATTACAAGGCTATAGTAAACAGAATAGCATGACATTATTGTATATGGGGATATGTACGTACACTATGTAATAGTATATATATATTATATATACTTTTTATATATATACTATTACATAGTGAATACATTATATACTATTCTGCCATAAAAAAATAATGAAATAATGTCTTTTGTGGTACTTGAATGGAACTAGAGGCCGTTAACCTAAGTGAAGTAGCTTCTGGAATAGAAAACCAAACACTGTCTCACTTATAAGTGGGAGCTAAGTTATAAGTATGCGAAGGCATGCAGAATAGTATAATAAACTTTGGAGACTCAGAACAGGGAAACAAAAAAATAAAAAATAAAAACATATGATTACTTGATTAATATCAATCTCTTTCACAAGACTGTAAGATCCAAAAAGTCAGGACCACATGTATTTTACTCTTTTTATCCTACCAGAAAAAAATTGTACAAGCCTTGAAAATAGGCAAGAGATGTCTGGGTATCCTTTCATTGGAGTACTGGGCACTGTCTAGTGCAGAGGTCCCAAAGCCCCAGGCCAAGGGCCAGTACTGGTCATGACCTGTTAGGAACTGGGCCACACAGCAGGCAGTGAGCAGCAGGCACGTTGCTGAAGCTTCATCTGTATTTATAGCTGCTCCTCATCACTCGCATTACCACCTGAGTTCTGCCTCCTGTCAGATCAGTGGTGGCTTTAGATTCCCATAGGAGCACAAACCCTACTGTGAACTGTGCATGCAAGGAATCTAGTTTGCATGCTCCTTAAGAGAATCTAATGCCTGATGATCTGTCACTGTCTCCCATTATCCCCACATGGGACCATCTAGTTGCATGAAAACAAGTTCAGGGCTCCCACTGATTCTTTACTGCTGGCTGGCACAAGATGTGTCATAGCTGGAGCTAATCTCATGAAAAGAAATGAAGAAATACAGGATAAAATTTGGAAAGTGAGATACATTTGTTTTTAGAATAAAGTAGCTCAGTTAATAAGGCTGAGTGGTATAATTATGATAATAATGGTGAGTTGTATAATTATTTCATTATGTATTACAATGAAATGATAATAGAAATAAAGTGCATAAAAAATGTAAGGCACTTGAATCATCCTGAAACTATCTCCTTCTTCCCTGTCTGTGGAAAAATGGTCTTGCATGAAACCTGTCCCTAGTGCCAAAAAGGTTAGGGACCACTGGTCTAGTGGACCCTTTGCAGCTCCACTCTCGAAGTATCTATCTTAGCATTATCAATGTTCTAAGAGTCTGCATCTTTGATCATTTTTCTACTGACTGAGTGAGCTATCTTATAGTTTTATATGCATAGAAGTTACAGAAAACAGATAGCCATGCATGGGAATGCAAAGACAAAGTCTTATCTTATAGCTTATGTTTTATCAAAGAGATAATGGTCAAAACATTACATTTTATTGCCATAAAGGATATTAACCAGCTTTATATTTATTAACCAAATTATTTCAGCATTTCTGATTTTGTATGTGGGTGTGTGTTTGTGTATCTGTTCTTCAAATTCTCCTTTGAATCAGTTTTTAATATTTTACTACTTCCCAAGTCAGAAAGTGTGAAGGACCTGAGATGTTACCTTACTTGCAGAAACACCAGATTCTAGGCAGGATATCAGACCTTTGCTATTCACAGCAATAACAGTGTAGCACTGGTTTTTCATGTCCAGCATGAATTGGATGGTGCCATGAGAGCCAGATGGTTATACCTCTAAGTACAGGGGGTTGTACAACAGGAGAGAAACTGCAAAATTATGAAGCAGCTTGGAGCTTATACAGAAGCTGGAACATCTACTTCCTCTTCCCCTCTAGAGAAAGACAGAGATACTAGTTTTTACTTGGTTTTCTATTACTCAGAATGTAAACAAGTCTTGTCATGGAAGAGGGGAAGGTCTTTACCCTGGAAAATGAATATTTGGTTCTGGGAGAGATGCAAAATATTTTATTCATCTTGGAATCGGAGCAAGTGTCTTCATCACAAAGAAGACAAACAACTCCATTTTCCCTTAATATGTGAAAAGCAAATGCTTGGGGGAAGGAAAAAAGGAGGCCTTCTCTGTCATTAGAGCATATCAATTGCTATACTAAGGAGACACATACTGTGCAAGAATACTAAGTAATAGAGAGAGGATTACCTTCCGACAGTTATCTTATTAATAAGTTGAATAGAATCTTTAGTATGTATTCATTTTGTAATTACGCAGAAGTCAGAATTTCAGACTTCAGAAATTAATTTTTTAAAGAAATCCTAATATTCTTAGTACCCAGCACATAAAAGTGTTCAATAAATATTTATTGAATAAATAAAAAAGTGAATAAAAAGGTAAGAGTTCATTTTTTTGTATTGTCAAAAAAGATTATGGAACCTTAATGATTTAAATAATATTACATAAAACACCACCTATTTTTTTTTCTATTTTTATTGGTAGAACTTGGGAAGTAAGCATTATTAATTGAGCTACTTTATTATAAAAACAAGTGTACCCCACTTTCCACATTTTGTCCTGTGTTTCTTCATTTCTTTTCATGAGATTAGCTTCAGCTACGACATATCTTCTGCCAGCCAGCAGTAAAGAAGGGCTTGATGATCACATGTGACACTTTGAGAAAGAAAAAGGGTCTAAAAAGGCAACTTCCAAATTCCCTTGATTGTAGTTTATATTGATTAGGACTCTTTTGCTTGCAAATAAAAAAATCAATTCAAACTACTCTAAGCAAAAAAAAAAAAAAAAGAAAAAGAAAGAAAATTTATTGGACAGATTTGAGGGTAATGAAGCAACTAGACCTTAGGAACCAAAGTAAAGATTGCAATGCTGCAAGGAAGCCAGAGCCCTTCTCCATCTCTCATTTCTGCCTCTTCTGTACATCTCTTTCATGACTCTCTCTCACTGCTTTCTTACAGGCTCTATGGCCTTGTATAAAATGGCTGGTACCTCGTGCTTCCAGGTAGTGGTTACTTATCATAGACTAGTGGCCCGGTGGGAAGCAGCTTTCTTGCTCTCTCAATCTAAAGAATTGCTTTCCCAATTGCCAGGACAGGAACTGATTGCTGTCTCAGGCATTGAATTAATGAGACCACAGTGTTTGAGGGTGGGGTTACACGCTGTAGAAATGTGTCAGCTTCTGGGGTAACCTTGTGGGTAGCAGAAAAGGAAGTCATTTCTAGAAAAGTAGCATTAGACAATTTAATAAGTGTTCATTAGAGTAACTTTTAAAAACTATTTGTGAAGAAAAGAGACCATCAACTCAGCAAACTAGAAAAGCATAAAACAGGGCACAGGCACAGTCTGGTAATGAAGAAGGAGAATGAGGAATGTAAAGTTGTGGAAAAACAGAATAAATGAGACTCAGAGGGAAAATGGAGAAGGTAGAGCTTTTCCAGTGGGTTGATAATGGTGCTTGTGTTTTCTTAGAGGTGTTTGAAAGCCTAATGAACAAAGTTTTAAAAGCATTTTGCCCTCTCATGCACTGTCTAATATGACTTCCTGCAAAGTCAGAAAGATTCTATATCTGTGCTATCCAATTTAAGAGTGCATTAGCCACATGTGGCTACTGAATGCTTGGAATGTGACTAATTTGACTGCGGGAATGAGTTTTTAATTAAATTTAATTTTAGTTAATTCACATTTAAATAGCCACATGTGGCTAGTGGTTACTAGATTGGATAGTGCAGCTTCACACCTGATGGACTGAATATCCAGACCATGGCCATGCTATAGATAAAAACAGAACGCTGACTCATTACAGAGAGTGATCTGCCCAGGAAAAAGCCAAGTCAGGTTTGCATGAAGTCAGACCTCTAAGAACAATCCAAGAAGCCAATCACCCCTGTAACATTTAGCAGAAAAAAACCAGGACTTCAATAATACTTGACAGCTCCCCTCTTTTTTGTCACCACTTCTCATTTAGGACCAACCAGAGAAAGCCAAATATACACCCCTAGCTAACCATATGATGTGCTGCATGATGGGTTAGGCTGCTCCAGGCCTGCTGTCTCTGATCAGGGCACATTTGAAACCTCCTTTCTCTATTCCAAGCTTTTCCACTTTGTCTGCCTCTGAGTCTCTGCCAAAAACATGAGCGATGGTGGCTGACTCCTTTGGTTGTTTTCTATTTGGTTAATATTTACTTTCCACATAGCATTGATTTAGTTAGTGAATTCTATTTATGCTTGTATATGTTACTTAATTGTTTTGGCACATGCCCGTCAGTGCTGTATTTTTATGGTATCTGAATGGGAAACCACTATGTCATAGGGATTTATATATTTTAAAAAATTCACAAAAACACAAGTTATCCTTAATGAATATTTGGGGATATGTACCTTCAGTAGTCCCCTTGTATTTATTACATGTGCCCATTTATAAGTGTATAAATTAGGGTTGCTGCATTTAGCAAATAAAAATACAGGAGACTCAGTTAAATTTGAATTTCAGATAAACAACACGTTAATTTTTGGTGTACATATATCTCATGAATTATTTGTCCTATTATTCTACAATCAATTCATTGTGTATCTAAAATTCAAATTTAACTTGGCATCCTGTCTTTTCTCTGGCTGCCCTGGTAATAGATGCTCCTCCCAAAGTGTGACTGTGTCTCCAGTAGCAGCTGTGGCTGAGAGTATGCCCAATGTCTGCTTTTCATGCAGCCTCACTCTGGCCAGCTTTTATGTAGGGCACACACCTCAGGAGAAAGAGCTGACAGAACCAGAAATGTTCCCATACATGTTGCTTCACCACCATTCCTCTCTTTCCTTCAGCAAACAGGAGAGGTAGGAGAGGAAGGCAGAGCAGAGCACTGGTAAGTTCTGCATTTGCTCCAGGGAGGCAGGGGTGCTGGAACACACAGAATCCCCTGGACACAGCCCTGTGGGCCCCATGGCATCAGTGCTCTGGTGGTGCAGTGCTGTTGTGCAGGACTCGGAGGGATATTCTATAGCCTCTCTAATCCTTCCAGGGACCCAGAAATGCAGTTGATCTTGATGAATGTGGATAGGCTTCTATTTCTGCCTTGTCTCCTTGATCCTAGCTCAGCACAACTGCAGAGCTCACTCTTTTAAATTTAAGTTTAATGAGATTTTACTGTGTGCCAGGCATTGCTCTAGTTGCTAGGAATTTTGCTGAGAATAAGATAGATTAGATCCCTGACACTGAAGATCTTATATTCTAGTCTGAGAGAAAGATAATAAATGAATAACAAGTAAATGATTATATAGGTACCTGCTGATAATAAATAATATGAATAAAACATAAGCAGGGGAAGTGGAAAATGAATAAACTCAAATGCCAATTCCTCCTCCAAATCATTAAAATGACCTGCTGATAAAGCAAAACTGAGTTTATCACTACTGCAGAAAGATGACTACTACCTTGACAAAATCTTAGGAGGGTCTTGGAGGGGAAGAGAAAAGGTAGGATATTACCGAGTTCTTAAAATCTGGTTTAAGACAGGTCTTTTAAATGTCAGGCCTGATTGAGAATGGACACAGAGAGGCTTGGGTTTGGAAGAGTGAACTGTGTTTGATGAGCCCAGATGAGCAATCTATTGATCTGAGAAAAGGAGGTTTACTTGAATGAAAACTAGTGTTGTTTGGATAAATGGACATTGGGAAGTTCCTGAAAGAAACAATCACATGATCTGCAACTTCATTTTCCTGAGCCAGGGTTTTCTGGAAGAGTGATGTCCTGTTGCTGCAGACAGTGAGCTGTGTGGTTGAGATAGTTTGAGTGCTGGGGGCTATTTCAGTTGGTGTGGTCAGGAAAGGCCTTGTAGTTGAAACCTTAGTAGAGGCCTGACTGTTGTGAATGGTGACCTGTGGGCAGTTCTAGGAAATTCAGCATTCTAGCCAGAGAGAAGAGCCAGGGTGAATCTCCTGGCATGGGAAAGATTTTGAGTGTTAGAGGGCCAGCAAGAGAAGCAGGATGGCTGGGGAAACCATTGAGCAAGGGGGAGGTTACTTGGAGATTAGTCAAGACCTTCCCAATACTAGGAAGAGTTTGGATTGAATTCTAAGGGATATGGGAAGTCATTGATGGTTTTAGAAAGAGGAGTTATCTGATTTACAGGGTTAAAGGACCACTTTGGCAGGAAGACCATTAGGAGACTTTTGTAGTAGTCCAGGGGAGGGCAGGTGGCTTGGTCTTTGGTCATAGCAGTGGAGGTGATGAGAAGTCACTGGTGTACTAGGAGTTATCCTTGACTCCTCTTTTCCCTAACATCTCATATTCAAGCTATCTACCTTCAAAATATAACTCCTGGTATTTTGACCTGAATAATTGGCTGAAAAGCTTTTCCATGTTGTTATGGACTGTGTGTGTTCTCCCAAAATTTATATATTGAAGCCTATATCCCAGTGTGACTGTATTTGGATACAAGTCCTCCAGAAAAGTAAAATTAAGGATATATAGGGTCATAGGATAGGTCAGCAGGACTGGTGTCCTTATAAGAAGAAAGAACACCAGAGATCTCTTTCTTTCTATTCACAGACTAAGGAAAGGCTATATGAGGATACAGCAAGAGGGCAGCCAACTACATTCCTGGAAGACAGCCCTGAAACCAACCCTAATGGCACCTAGATCTTAACTTCTGGCATCTGGAACTGTGAAAAAATAAATTTCCGTTGTTTAAGCCATGCAGTCTGTGGTAATATGTTAGGGCATCTCTAGCAAATTAATATGCCATGTAATAGTATATAGAAAACTCTGGAAAGAGTAGATTTGGGCATGGTGGGAGCATGGAGTAAAAATAAACAGTTCTCCTTGTGGAAATGGTTGTAGGTTATATGAGTTTTAAAATCAGAGTAAAGGATGCTGAGATATAAAAGAGAGAGTCAGTAACGTGTGGCTTTGAGACTTGGATTTTTCTTTTCTTTCCTAAACATCTGACTGTACCACCACTAGCCTCCTCCATTTCTGCCTTCTGGAAACACTATTTCTGTTATGCCATTTCTCTTCTTCCTATTGAATACTACTTTCTGTGAAGGATTTGCTGTGATATGGTATAAAACTCTTTGGACTTAGGCCAGGAAGGGTGGCTCAATCCTGTAATCCCAGCACTTTGGGAGGCTGAGGCAGGCAGATCACGAGGTCAGGAGATTGAGACCATCTTGGCTAACATGGAGAAACCCCGTCTCTACTAAAAATACAAAAAAAAAAAAAGCCGGGTGTGATGGCGGGCACCTGTAGTCCCAGCTACTCGGGAGGCTGAGGCAGGAGAATGGTGTGAACCCAGGAGGTGGAGCTTGCAGTGAATTAACTCACCACACTAAAATGTCATTGAATAATATCAATAAACACATACATTTTTATTGTATGTGGATCATGCCACTGCACTCCAGCCTGGGCGACAGAGCGAGACTCCATCTCAAAAACAAAAAAAATCCAAAACTCTTTGCACTCTGGGTTCAGGTCCTATCTCTAACCCTTACTATCTCTATAGCCAGGGTGTCTTGAGCAACTAATTCACTTAACCTCACTGGCATCAACCTCTTCACCTGAAATATGAATAAAGATATTTACTTTACAGGCTTATTATGAAATAACAACTGTGCATGAGAAAAAAATGAATGTGAAAGCATTTTATAAACTGAATATAGCAATAAAAATGTAAGTGTTTATTGATATTATTCAATGACATTTTAGTGTGGTGAGTTAATTTCCTAGGAATGATTCCATATAAACTGTAGAGAAAATACTTGACCCATGAAAGACACTTCTATTGTTAACGATGCAAGGGAACTTCTGTCTATTCTACTTCACCAAATATCTTCATATAAATGAGTGACCAATCTACCTACCAGTGAAATCAGTTTCATCCTAAATTTTCTATGGAGTGAATCTGTTGTCAGGACAGATGGATTCCAAAATTGAGCGTTAATCTGGGATGGTCCTTGGCTTTATGCAGGAAAGAATTTAAGAGCAAGCTGGTGGGGTTAGACGGTAATCTTTGGTTGAACAGTACTGCTCCTTGCAGAGAAGTTCTAATCATAGGCAGTGCACCCAGATTTATCAGTGTATGGGCTCTTGGCAAGTGTATTTGTACTCACTTAAACCCACTTTCAGTTACATGTAAATTTAGAGGCAGGTCAGTACAAATTGAGGGGCAGGTTATTTGGAATTGTCTAAGAAAGAGACAGTAACTTAGGAGTTGTTGGAATGAAAAGAGGGAGTAACTTCCAGGTTGCTGTCATGGCATTTGTAAATAGTCGTGGCACTAGAGATTGCTTTCATTGCCATCTGCTGGTTCCTGTTGGTTTCTTCACTTTATCCCGTCTGGACCAGATCCTGATTTGGTTAGCAGGGTTGTGTCCAGAAAACCAGTCCTGCTGGTCTCCTACCACAGATCTATTTCTGTTTATGAACTAGACTGACTTGCTCCTGAAGATATAATACAGACTATAATATAGAGTTCGAGATTTCTAAGATGTTAAAGAATCCTTAGATATATAGAGATGGCAAAATTGCAAATTAAATTACCTATCCTTTGGCTATGAAAGACATTAGTTATTTACCAGAGCACATTTGTCCATTAAGCCCTCAATAGCCTCAAAATCATTTTCTTTATAGTATACAGTCTCTACCATTTGGTTTCAGCAGGAAAATTTTATTTCCCATCTGTGATTCCTTTCATTATACAGATAGAGAAACTGAGACCTTAAGAGGTAATTTGTCTAACAGCATGCTTAATGCTTTCAGTGATGCCAAAAATACCTAAGCAGGAAACTGTATTTCTATATATGGAAAATGAATGTACTTATTATAAATGTGCATACCCCTTCACACCTCACCACACATATATACATGATTGTTCATTTGAAATCTTTTTTTCTGATTGAAGATACCCCTAAGGAGGCTGGAGACACCAAAAAATCTTTCTTAACTAACATTGGCAGTATTGAAGCGCTGCCTTCTGAGAGAGATGATATTTGTCTTCTACTTAATTGATTATTAAGTGAATAAAATAAAAGTAAAAACAGAAATCACTAGATACCTGCAGGTTGTTTGCTTACTGTATTACAGCCAAGCTCTGCCATTCTTAAATCTCTTTTAACTCTTAAAAAGGCAGGCAGAGAGGTTTCTTCTCCTTTGATCTTCTCTAGGGCACTGATACATTAAAGGATGCTATGATGTCTCAGACTGCCAAAATATAACACTAATAACACTGTGTACTCTCCAAACACAACATTCTTCCTATAATATCTTCCCTTGACAGACATAATTACTTGAATCATCCACAGGGGCCTCTTAATGAAACTTTCTGTTTGTGGCAACTTTTGTTTCATTTAATTAGCTGTCTGCATGAGCAGTGCATGAAGGCAGTTGTTTTCTTACACAGGAAAGGAAAATGTCAATTCATTTCTAAGGGCGAACTAAATAGAAGGAACCTATATTAGAAGAATCACTTTCTATTTGGATTAAGCAAGCTGTCAATATTGAAGCTTCTATGTTACAACACTTTTGTTGCCATCTAACTTCAACCTATGTATGTACAAATATTTCATTAGGTTACTCCTGTAACAGGACATTAAAATAGGACTCATCCTATCTTTCAATTGAGGCCAAAGACACTAGATGTCACCTTCTAAAATGAATTATAAGTCAGGTCACTGACGGAATGACTCTCAAGCCATACGATTTTTTTTAAGATCTTTTTAATGATATAAAAAGTGGCTGGTATTGGGCATCGTAAGTAGAATTTGGAGAGGACTTCTTTGCAGTGATCTATCTTGTTGAGTTCAACCTATGAAAGGAGAGAGTGTGTATAAAGGGAGCAATTGCCTGCTAATCCCAAGTCTAGTGTGAAAAACTACAATGGGATCACATTGAGAACTTGATATAGAATCTCCGTAGGCTTTGAATCAGATTAGTGGGGCTTGACTCATGCTTGAGAAGCCTGCAGTAGCTTGTGGGTTAGGAGTGAACTGTCTGTGAAAGCACTGCCTTCATTTCAACTGCAGACCAGAGGGCATGATTCCTAAGGACCAGATATGGGAACCACACTAGTACTGTCAGCCTTAACTCATTTTAAAAGTGACTGTGTTGGAGGGATTTTCAGTTACAGTAGCATAAAAACATTGGCGAATCCTTTTAGCCAAACTGAACAAAATTGTCAAAAGAATAAAATATTTCCAGGCACTGGACCATAGAGCCCAGAGTGTGTAAACCACTATTTGACAATCACATATTCTTAAAAATCTGGAGTGCTTTGGGAAGGAAACGCAGACATCTATGCCCTTTGGCTTGGGCTGCTCCCATCCTCCCTCCTGCCCCAGCACAGTTGACAAGAAGTATAGTTTTACCAGTGTGGGGCTGTCTACAAAACCCAGCAGCTTTATTGCCAGAGGGGAAAGAATCAATTTGAGGAAAAAGACAAAACCCCATAGCTATGTCGGCTAAAAGTAAAGAACTTGGTAAAATATAAATAGGGAGGACCTGTAGCTTTGCTTGTCTAGGTTTGTGGTACTGGTTAGGGTGAGCAGTGAACTAGTAAAAATTTAACAAGATGGCTGGGCATGGTGGCTCACACCTGTAATCCCAGCACTTTGGGAGGCTGAGGAAGGTGGATCACGAGGTCAGGAGACCGAGACCACCCTGGCTAACATGGTGAAACCCCGTCTCTACTAAAAATACCAAAATATTAGCCAGGTATGGTGGCGGACACCTGTAGTCCCAGCTACTTGGGAGACTGAGGCAGGAGAATGATGTGAACCCAGGAGGCAGAGTTTGCAGTGAGCCAAGATCGTGCCACTGCACTCCAGCCTCGGTGACAGAGCAAGACTCCATCTCATAAAAAAAGAAAAAAAAAATTAACAAGAAGGTCTTGAAGAGAAAGAGCTATGAAAGTCCTAAGATATACTTTTCATATATCCTTTGCTTACTGGGAAACTACATTTATCCTAGCTTTATCCTAGCATAAAGTATAAGTTAAGGGAAACTTGAAAACTTGCTGTAACTTGGAATGTACTTCCCAGCCCATATACAGATCAATGAACAGAAGGAGGAAAACTTATGGGCTTGAGGGGTTTGAACACAACCTACTCTACATTATTGGCTGACTACTAAACTGCAGTTATAGGAATAACACCTAGGAAGCCAGGGTAAAATAGAAAAATAAAAAGAAAAGAATACAGAATGGAGACATCAGTAGGTACATATTGTTGGGGAGACAGACGGTGGAGTTTATGTCCAAGCAAATTATTAAAAAAGTAACACTTGGAAAAATAAAACAGAATCTACAGTTTCTACAATTAGATTGTTGTCTCAGACACACACAGAAACAGAGAAGTGTGATTCATACTAAAATAAAACCCAAAACACAGTTTATAAAAACAGACTCAGAATAGGTCTAAGTGTAAGCGTTAGCAGAAAAACGCTTCAAGGCATCTCTCATAGATATGCTCAAAGAAGTAAAGAAAAATATTGTGATAATGACTCAATAAATAAGGAACCTCATGAGAGAAATAGAGGCTCTAAAAAGTCCAATAAAAATTCTAGAGTTAAAAAGATCAATAACTGAAACAAGATATTCACTAGATGGACTCAAGAGCAGATTTGAGATGGCAAAAGAAATAATAGCAAACTTGAAGTTGGATAAATCTGAAGAACAGAGGGAAAAAAGAGAGAAGACAAATTAACAGAGTATTAGAGTCCTGAGGGGCAACATCAAGTGTATCTATATAATAATAGGTCTTATAGAAAGAGAGGAAATAAAGAAAAAATGTTTTCAGAAATAATGGTAGTCAGGCACACTGGCTCATGCCTGTAATCTCAGCATTTTGGAAGATTGAGGTGGGTGGATTACTTGAAACCACGAGTTTGAGACCAGCTTGGGCAACATGATGAAACCCTGTCTCTACCAAAAAAAACAAACAAACAAAAAAACAAACAAAAAAACAAAAAAAAACCCTGCAAAAATTAGCCAGCCACAGTGGCATGTGCCTATAGTCCCAGCTCCTCAGGAAGTTGAGGTGGGAGGATTTCTTGAGCCCCATACATGGAGGTTGTAGTGAGCCAAGATTGTGCCATCGCACTCCAGCCTGGGAAGCAGTCAGACCCTGTCCAAAAAAAAAAAAAAAAAAAGGAAGAAAAGGAAAGAAAAAGAAAAAGTAAATGGCTGGAAACTTCTCAAATTTAATGAAAAAATTTACAAATCCAAGAAGCTGAACAAATACCAAGTAAAATAAACAAAAAAGACCCACTTCTAGACATCATAGTGAAATTGATGAATGTTAAAAATAAAGATAAAATACTGAAAACAGCAAGAAAAAGTGACTCATTATATACAAGGGAATGACAAACAATGAATGATTGACTTCTCCTTCAAAACAATGGAGTACAGACGGCAGTGGAATGATGTATTCAAACTGCCGAATGTAGCAAAACTGTTCACCAAGGATCCTATACCCAATGATGTATTCAATGATGTATTTTCTCCCTGTTCATTCTTTTTTAAAAATTGAAGGTGAAACAAAGACATTCCAAGATAAACAAAAACTGAGGGAATTAGTTACTGGCAGATCGTCCTACTTGAAGTACTTAAGAAACTCTTTCAGGCTGAAAGAACTGATACTGGACAGTGACTGAAATCCAAAGGAAGAAATTAAATATGCAAGTGTATATGTATAAAACAGATATACATATACATTTATTACATATAAACACACACATATGTGGGTGGGTGTGTATGCATGTGTATATATACACGTACACACACACATTTTTTCTCTTTTCTTCTCTAAAGATGGCTCTGACCTGCCAGATAAGGGAACAAGCAACAAAAAGCAAGGACAGAAACTGAATGAATCAGGGATGGTTAGCTAGAGAAGCTGACTCTGTGAATCAAGATAATTGTAGTCAGGAGGTCCCTAAAGGAGAGTCTCTAGCAAAGGCACGAAATAGCCCTTGGAGATGAGAATCAGCTTTAAATATTTGCTAGATTCAGAGAGAATGAAGGCAAGTTAAAGTAGCAGTAGTGAAAAACTTTCGAGTCCCCCTTACTTCTCCTCCCACACTCTGCTTCCATTCTGGCAAAGTCTGAAATATTAGTTCAGTGGGGAGAAGAAACCATCCTCCTCCCCAAGTGGCAGGCAGCCTACCTATGCCTGGCCCTAACCTAGGGTGAGCAGGGGATAGGGTCATAGGGCTTATCTTCCAAGCTGGATTGAATGGTGGGTTAATGTTGAATCAGATAATTTTTATTACTGAATTGTTTGTGAAGTAAAAGATCTGAAGAACTTTTTGCTACCCGAAAAGGGCCAGAGCAGGAGTTGAGAACCTGCTCATTCAGAAACAGAAGACATTCTACCCTCTGCCCCTACCCAGTAAGGTTAAAGGGCAAGTGTGAACCAAAAGTAAAGTTCCTTTTATGAACTCATCCCATTCCTCCTGCATGTTACATGTCCGTACACTTCCCTGTTCTTCACCATCATTAAGATTTCTAGTTCCTCAATCCTTTCTTTTTTTCTCCTTGTTTGTTCTTTTTATGATTTAACATTCTTCCCTCTTCAGAGCAGACTTCAAAATTTGTTACTTCAATCAGTTCTTCCCTATGTTTTCAATGGTTTCCTCCATTTTTCTACCACACAAATCTTGTAGTCAATCTAATCTAACTGGTTTTCTTTCTCCTTCTACAGATGAATCAATGAATAGTAGAGAAAATAACACATCTGGATCCTTGGTACCAGGATCGTTTTTAATGGTCTTTGGCTTCAGATGAGCCATTTAAACTGCTGAACAAGAACTTTGTCTGCCTCTGGTCAGTTTCCTTTGCCATTCACCCCAGAAGTATCATGGATTTTAACTGCTGTGATCAAGTTCCTCATTCCACCCTTGCACTTTCTTCTCATAGCTGTGAGGCTGTTGTCCACGTCCCAAAGATAATTGAAGCTGAAGCGGGATGAACTCCAGGCTCACTCACATCTTCACTTCTTCCTCTGTAGCCTTAGAGAAAGAAGCTTCAATTTACAGCTGATCTCAAGCTCATTCATCCTCTCCCATCACTTCTATATTTACTACTCTTTGGTATTTTTAAACTTTTTCCTCTTCACTGACTTCTCAACACCTTGTGAACATGAGAAAGCTGTTCTCATTGTAAATGAACTCCTCTGCTAGGCCTCTATATTTCTTCAGTCAAAGCCCTATATCAAGGCACCCCATTGCAACCAAGAATATTGAAAAAGTAGTCTGCACTTTCTGCTTTCATTTATTCAGAGCCCATCAACTCCTCACATTCCTAGAAATATATGTTCACACTTTCCAATTGACAGACACATTGCTGTTTTCTCATCTGCTCTGTGAGATTTGATAATGTTGAGGCCCCTTCCTCCTGTAGATCCTTTTCTCCTTTGGCTTCTAGGACACCCTCTGTATTAGTCCATTTTCATGCTGCTGTTAAAGACATACCCAAGACTGGGCAATTTAGAAAAGAAAGAGGTTTAATGGACGTACAGTTCCATGTGGCTGGGGAGGCCTCACAATCATGGTAGAAGGCAAGGAGGAGGAAGTCACATCTTACATGGATGGCAGCAGGCAAAGAGAGAGAGCGCTTGCCTAGGGGAACTCCTCTTTATAAAACCATCAGATCTCATGAGATTTATTCACTACCACGAGAACAGCACAAGAAAGACCTGCCCCCTGATTCAATTACCTTTCCATGACACATGGGAATTGTGGGAGTTATAATTAAAGATGAGATCTGGGTGGAGACACAGCCAAGCCATATCACCCTTCTCCCCTGGATATCTTTCTTCTTTTTTGATACTTTGTTTCTGTTTATTTCTGAGCGTTTTGTCTTTGGATTTTGATCCTTTTACTCTATATTTTCTCCCTAAATGACATCACCTAATCTTAAAGTTTTAACTGCAGACCCATAATAACCTGGGCCTCTGCGTGTTGAAGACCTTGGAGATCTTCACTCAGATTTCCATTCCACTGGCACCACACACACGATGTATCTAATGCTCATTATCTCATCCCAGCACACATGCATATAAGCCAATAGACAAATGTCTTGTTTAGCTTGGTGACTGGCCCCATCTATCACTTTGCTATCCAAGCCAGGCACCTGGCATGAACTCTCACCTATCTAATTTACTTCTCCTCCATCTACCCATATTCAAATGATTTCCAAATCATGTAAATTTTAACATCTTGATGTCTAGCCCACACTTTTCAATCCCTTCTATTACAGTCTCAGTCTTGGCCCCCAAAACCTGCCTGTACAATTACTACACTCTATTTGTTTCCACAACTCTGCCAGGCCAAATGTTTTTGTATGCCCTTTGCTGATGAAATATCTTTAATTCCTATGGCTTTCATATTAAAACTTATGTTTCTTACCAGGCTGGTAAGTCTTTCATCATATCATCTCTGTTCCCCTCCTCAAAGTTACCTCTTCAGACACTGCTTTGTGTCCTTTCTCCTCAATACTACCCAGCTCTTTTTATTGTCATGGAATTATTTGTTTTTCCTCAAATCTACGGTGTGTTTCATGCTGCCAACCCTTTGTACATGCTGTCCCCACTGCTTCTCTGTCTTTTTCCTACTCACTGCTCACCTTTCAAGTCTCAGGATGTTCTCTTCTCTAGCAGAACTCTTTTTTTTTTTTTTTTTTTTTTTTTTTTTTGAGACAGAGTTTCACTCTTACACCCAGGCTGGAGTAAAGTGACTTGATCTTGGCTTACCGCAACCTCCACCCCCCGGGTTCAAGTGATTCTCCTACCTCAGCCTCCAGAGTAGCTGGGATTACAAGCACCTGCCACCATGCCCAATTAATTTTTGTATTTTTAGTAGAAACAGGGTTTCGCCATGCTAGCTAGGTGGTCTCAAGCTCCTGACCTCAGGCAATCCACCTGCCTAGACTCCCAAAGTGCTAGAATTACAGGTGTGAGCCACCATGCCCAGCCAGCAGAACTCTTTTCTTCCTCCTTTTGCCCTCATTCTATTCTGTTGACATCATTGTGTCAGTTTGGGATTCAGTCAACTTTTCTGTAAGGTTCCTGGGGCAAAACCTCATCTTGTTCATAACTGTATACATAGCACAGAGCACAGTACCTGCCACTTAGGAGGCACTCAATCAGCATTTCTCTAGTATAATTGAATTAATGGTCATAAATTTCTCTGTGTCTAAGTAGCAAATGTCCTTCTCTTCTCATCAGCCATTTTCACTCAGGTTTTGTGTAGGGGTCAGGACTGACAGCCTGTCTTTCAACAGGCCCCAAATTTTATCTCTTGGGGAAACTGGGAAAAGAGTCAGGGTGCAGGTGGGCTTCTAGATCTTTCTCTGGGTCTCTGTGCTAAGACCTTTCAGTGAGTACAGAGGCATCAGTTCAAGTGGGAAAGGTGACACCCTGTGATTGCTTTCTCTAGTTATTCATATATTTTAAAAACAAATAATCAAGAATTTTGGAATGCAAGGCCTTCAATTCCAGTCACTATTCTTATGCAGTGCAGGTCATCTGAGGTTCTTAAACTAATTGGGAAATGTAACTGAATGTCCAGTACTGTGTCTTCATTTTCTTTAGAACCAAAACAAATGAGATTAAATGACTTGCCAAAGGAGATCTCTTAGCTGTTGGTGAAATAAAAAGAAATGTTTATTCCTCTTCTATCCAATCCTGGACCCCATCCCCATATCTTTTTAAAAAATGGGAAAATGAAATTGGGTATTATGGAAAGGCTCTTTTCAAAGTGCTAGTGTTTTAGAGTTATTATAATTTTTTTTTTTTACTTTATTCACTCTCTTATCATCCAAAGGATATTGGTTGACCAGACTTTGCAGAAGACACACTGCTACATTTGGGACTTGAACTCGTCTAGAGCTAGCCTTAAGTCTGATCCTGGTTCTTAGTGGCTGTGTAAACTTAGACCAATCACTTAACTCTGCTAACTCTCAGTTTCTCATCAGTTGAACTCATTTGGTGGGAGTATAAAAAGATATGATTGACTTTGACCCCAAATGTTTGTTCTTTAACCAGACACATGTGCATAATAATCTCCAGACTAACAGTATCACAGCATAAAGAAACTGTCTCCAAACTCTAGTTCCATGTTAGAAGCATGTTTCAGTGCAGGAGAAGGGGATGAGTCAGAACAGTGAGCAAAGCATTGAAAGTTCAATTGAAACCTAAAATATTGCAACTTTTGATTAGGGAACCATTAATTTTATTTTAACAGATTCAAATTGTCTTTTTGGTTCAGCAATGGTAGAAGAAATTGCCCTCTTTAATTAAATCTCTTTCCATCCTTACCTGTTTTTCTCCATTGCCTCTCTCTGTGGTGACTGTCCTCCTGCAGCCTAAGCCCTTTGTTGGTTGTTTATTTTTCACAAACTATTAACCTGTCATGCCGGCTTATTTTCTACCAGCTACTTCTATAGAACCTGGAAAGCTTGTTGGTCTAGTTGATAAAGTTACAGCCCCAAACTCCATAATTCTAGAGATCTAATTCTGGGACAGAAAATCCCTGGCTGGCTGACTTAAGGAAAAAAAAATTTGTTATTATTTTGTTCCATCTCACTCTCTTTGTAGATTTGACATAAGTATACCCTAAAGAAGGGCTGACGAATACTCTCAGTACTGATAATTCAAGATAGTTTATATATTTAATGCATATTAATAAAACTGTATCCTTCTTTTTTCATTTATTTCTTGCTTGTCCTGCCACGCCTGTAAAGACTGTCAAACACACATTCTGGAATCACAGCACAGACGGTGCTGGTGAGGAAAGACTGCTGAGCAAAGTACCTGAGCCTCCCTGGCACGGTCTATTCTGTCTCTGGCCCTGGCACCCACCCCAGACACCAAGGACCAAATCAAAAAGATTTAGTTCAGGAAGCAAATGTTTACTTTTATTTGAGGCAGAGTATACCAAAGGCCTGTACTGTTTCCTTTTAGCACTGAAAATCAGGTAAGCTGGAAGGGATTACCTGGAGTGGTAACCCCTCTGTCAGCCCAGGCTGAGTCAAGCAGAAGCCTGACAAATGGCAGCCGATGGCACTGTTACTTTCATTGTAGCGTTGCTTTTTGAGAGGTATGGAATTCAAAACAAGTAAAGGAAGGGTCTTTCTAATTGCTGCTGTCTTCCAGCATTAGAAATACACAGGCTAGAATCTTGAGGTCATTCTTGGAAGAAAGTGCTGAAATTAAGCTGTCAACCTTAATGCCAAATGATTATTTTGCCTTCTGGATTATGACTAACAAAAATTTATGGAAACCCAGTGGATCATGATTTTCAGGTATTTCTCTTCAGTTGCCTAACATCTCCTTCTGGGCTTGGTTCATTGACCTTAGAATTGAAGATAAAGTTTAAAACGAGTTGATGGGTGCAGCACACCAACATGGCACAAGTATACATATGTAACAAACCTGCACGTTGTGCACATATACCCTAGAACTTAAAGTATAATAAAAATTAATAAAAAATATTTTTAGGAACTATTTTGTAAAAGTCTTTAATGATGGCCAATTATGACTTGTTAATCTTAGGTAAAAGCTTTGGAATGATGTACCATACAATTCAGGAACACAGAAATATTAAAGCAGAAATCATGCGATTTAGGGAAACAATGGTGAAGGGATGATCTACTAAGAAGTAAACTGTTTGAAATGGGAGAAAAATCTTCAAGAACTCAGGGTCCCTGACAGGGCCAAAGACAACTAAAATAGGAAATATTGATTGAAGTGGTTGCTGGTTAGCCCTGGGATATTTTTCAAGTACATTTACTTCTGTGATCCAATGCCATCAGAAATACGAAGGACACTGAGATGTGTCTGTGAATCATTCATGAGATGACTTTAAAGTGATCTCTTTAATGAGTGATGACAACTGGCTGACTAGTGTAGGGCCTCAGTGGACTGGATTAGATTAGGTCTGCCAGGGAGAGTATTCAGTGACCCAACACATGGAAGAAAGTTCTCCCGTCTCATAAGAGCTGCAGGGCATGAAAACTCTCTGTCTGAGATAGCTGAAAAACACCCTTTTGACTTTGAGAAGAGACATTTTAAAAGTGGGGATGATTGAAACAATGTGTTTCAGGAGAAAAAGACGTAAAAGAAATGGATTCCACACAGAGCAAAAACTTTCATCTCATTAAAGAGACAGAAATGAAAAACGATGTGCGTGGCTCTCCCAGAAGGCCAGATAATGCAGTTTTCTAGGGAGTGGAATAAGGTACTGTGTTTTCCACACCCTACATTTTCTCCCAAGATTCCAGGCTCCAAGCCCAAACTGACAGTATCTATGTGATACCTGAAGCCTTTGACCTGTCTCTAAATTGCACACACAACAATCACCTCAAAATGGCCCAGGAGAGGGCTTGATTATCTGAAAGCATAATCAAACTTTGGAGAGAGAATGGCCCCACAGACACTTGCACAGCAGTCTCACAACTTCCACATTCTCTGTCTATCTCTCTGGTGCCTTCTGTGGCCAAACCCAAACTCCCAAAACTCTTACCTCACCCACACAGGACTGTCAGAGGTTCTGGCAGGTGGTCATAATATTGAGTTTGGAAACCTTGGCCATTCCTTGGGTTAGCCTACTACTATGTTATCTAGCAGTTGTATATCATAATCTGGGCCTATTAGCAACATTTTAATTATGTATTTGTTTATTAACTAATTTTGTTATTTGCTAATGTGAAGTGAGAGCACAGATGGCAAATACAGAATGCCTGAAAAATATTTAACTACTTCTCACTATCTTTATGCTCATCACTCAAGACCAGCTGACCATCAATTCTCACCTGGGTTATTTTGATTGTCTCTAATTGGGCCTTGCCTCTGCCTTTGCCCCCTTTCAGTCTATTCTCCACAGTTGGCAGATCTTGTGAAGACATAATCCCGATAATGTCGCTCCTCTGCTCAAGAGCTTGCAATGGCTCCTTATTTCAAAGCCAAAGTCCTTTCAATGACCTCTGAGGGCTGGGATAGCCTGGCACCTCATTAACTTTCTCTGCATCCCCTACTGCTCTTCTCTGTGTTGTCTGTGCTTCAGCCATAATGGCCTTCCCACTGTTGTTCAGACATGCCCAGCCTTTGCACTTGCTGGAATTCCTGCCTGGAATGGTCTCTCTCTGAGATCGTTTCCTACAGGTCGTTTCCCAAAGTCACTTTTTAAAGGACTTCCTGTTATTCTAGCTAAAATTTCACCCTATCCCCAACACTTCATCTTCTTTTCCTGCTTTATTTTTCTCTTTACCATTTGTCACTATCATCTGTTGTCTTGTCTCTTTTATTGTCTGTTTCACCCACTAGAGTGTAAGTTCCATGAATGTGAGGATTTTGTATGATATCAGCAAAACTTAGCCTAGTATTTAGTATAGAGTAAGAGCTTATTAAATTAATAAACGCTTTGTTCATATTCTTCTAACTCGTAAGGAACAATTTTCTCCCTTTTCTCTGTATTTTTGAGGACGTACCATTGTCTCTATATACCCACTTATACTTTCCTTTTCAATACTTAAGAATGAAATCCTTGAAGGTACAGAGCCCTGGGAAAACTGTTGTATTGTAACATTACTAGTTGATGTAAGTACACATATTGGCACACCCTAGGGGCTCATGTACACATTTTCAGTTAGATTTTGCTGCAGTAAGTGTCTTGAGCATCTTAACCGAACTTACCTTGAACTGACAGTGTGTGAAATTAAATTTGATATAGGTCCTTCTTGAGGACAGTGTGTTCTTCTATGTCTTCTCTGTGAAAAACACTCCTAAGAAAAGTTAAGTGACAAATTGGAGAAAATATTTGCAAAGCACTTTATGATAAAAGACCGATATCCAAATATGCAAATAATCCTTAAAATTCAGCAACAGGAAAACAAAAATCCCATTAAAAATGGGCAAAAGATATGAACAGACACCTCACCAAAGAAGATATACAGATAATAAGTAAGTATATCAAAAGATGCTTTGCATCATATGTCATTAGAGAATTCCAAATTAAAACAACAAGGAAACATCACTACCCACCTATTAAAATGCCAAAAATCCCAAACACTGACAATATCAAACACTGGCCGGCATATGGAGCAGCAGGAGCTTTCATTCATTGCTGGTAAGAAGGCAAAATGTTACATTCATTTTGGAAGATGGGTTGGCAGTTTCTTACAAAGCAAGGCATGTTCTTACCATATGATTCAGAATTTGTGATCCTAAGTATTCACCGAAATGAGTTGAAAACATAGGTCCATACAGAAACCCACACACCAATGTTTGTAATTGCCAAACTTGGAAGCAACCAAAATGTCCTCCAATAGGTGAATGGATATACAAACCATGGTACATTCATAGAATGGAATACCATGCAACAATAAAACAGGAAATGAGCTATCAAGCGACAAAACGACATGGAGAGACCTTAGATGTCTATTACTCAGTGAACAAAACCAATCTGAAGAGGCTTCATAGGGTATGATTCAAACTATATGACATTCTGGAAAGGAGAAAACTATGGAAACAGTAAAGAGATTAGTGGTTGCTAAGTCTCAGAGGGAGGGATGGAGGGAAGGATTGATGAAGCACAGAGGAGATTTAGAGCAGTGAAAGTATTTCCTGTCATAGTATAATGGTAGATACATGACATTATGCATTTGCCAAAACCCGTAGAACTCTACTACACAGAGTAAATCCTAATGTAATCTATAAATTTTAATTAATAATAATGTATCAATATTATTTTCTGAAAGTAATAAATGAATCGTACTAATGCAAGATGTTAACAATAGGGGAAATTGGTGAAGGCCGGTTGCTCAAGAGAATATGGGAACTCTCTGGTGGTTTCTTTTTTCAATTTTCCTGTAAATCTAAAATTACTCTTTAAGAAAGTATATATTTTTTAAAAAACAGAGGTCTTTCACGAAGGCAGTGCATTCTTTTAATGTAAGGTCATGGATGGATAAAAGGAGGAAAAGAGTGGAATGAAGATGTGAATTTAGAAGTGACTGCAAAGTGTCATTTCAACCTTCATTTGTTAAATGGCCTTGGTTCTCATCCTCCTGGGGAGAAGCCTATTCTTGAGTTGATTTTTCATTTATCCGGTATAGCAGATTCCTGTGAAGATGATTTTGGAAAGTCCTGATATCACTCAGAGTTCTTCTCTCTGATCTGATAACATAAAAATATCTAAGGTGGGAGGCTGGCCAGGTGAAAATGGAGTCCCAGAGCCAAAAAAGACTTTAAATTTGATCTGTCTTTGTCATGATCCCTGACTGTGAAGAGGCATGTTCCATGAAGGAAGGACTCAGCCATCCTCTGCCTCATCTTGACCTTGGGCCCCAAGAGAACATGTAGAACTCCAGCTTGGTGAACACCTTCCTAGAACATTTATACCTTGGAAGACAAAACACAGACCTTTTTCTTAGGTGTTCTGAAAGGCGGGCTAGTGAGTTCTAGATGGACTCAAGCAGGTTTGAATCTGGGAAATGCAGATTGAGGCCACATGTTAGAGACTATTGGCTGAGTTTTGGGATTATTACTAAATCAGGAATAGCCCGAGGCTCTTTGGTATCCTGCTGAATCCAGGAGTAGGCACTGGGGCTTAATGGAAAAAAAAAGAATATCACCTCTTCCCTCAGACAGTATATTAACCAGAGTGCAGCATAAAGTTCCCAAACATGCTCTCTAATTAATGCCACAACCAAACATTAGCCTCTGGGCTTGGAGGAAATCAGCACCCCTCAAATACTGAAGGAAAGGAAAACATTCTTTTTGATGATATATTGGTGCTTGCTTTTTGACAAAGTTATTAGCAAGATGGGCTATGACCTGAGCTATATAACAGACCATTAAAACTTCTGAGGAGAATTTTATTATATCCACACTGCCAGTCAATGTCAATGAAGGTCAAGTATCTGTTTTTGTGAGACATTGAGCAGTGCCCAGCCATGACTCTGTGGGCAGTTACAAGAGCGTATGTTTAGAAGTTGCTTTCCTAATAGCTAGGAAAGGCTGCCCTGTCATGAGCACCCATATATACCCAACGTCTCCTATGGAGGCTGGCGTGAGCCTGCATTTCATGCTTTTTGTTTTCTGTAAGCATTAAAGACAAATTTCAGATTGCACACTGATGTGGTTTGGCTGTATCCCCACCCAAATCTCATCTTGATTTGTAGCTCCCATAATTCCCACGTACTGTGGGAGGGACCTGGTGGGAGATAGTTGAATCATGGAGATGGATTCCCCTGTACTGTTCTCATGGTAGTGAATAAGTCTCACAAGATCTGATGGTTTTATAAGAGGAAACCCCTTTTGCTTGGTTCTCAATCTGTCTTGTCTGCCACCAAGTAAGACATGCCTTTTGGCTTCTACCATGATTGTGAGGCATCCGCAGACACGTGGAACTGTGAGTCCATTAAATATCTTTTTCTTTTTAAATTACCCAGTCTCAGGTATGTCTTTATCAGCAGTGTGAAAATGGACTAACACACTCACAAAGCAATCTTTCAAACTTTTAAAACCTGCCATTTAATTCTCCTGCTTAAAACCCTTGAAGCTTCCCAGCACTCTTACAGTGATGTTCAGAAACTTCCATGGTCCTCTGGAGTCCTACGGGACCTGACTGCTGCCCTTCTTACAGTGTTCAAGTCACAAAAGACATTCTCTTTGGTGCTTGAAAGGCACTAACTGCTGATCCCTCTGTTGGGAGCCTCTTTCCCTGGCACACTCCTTCCGCCATTCTCCGAAGGCCAAGATTAATTTCTGCTCATTCTTCACCTATCAGGTTAATTGGCACTTTGAGAAGAAACTCCTTTCCTGACATCCCTGAAAGTCAGGTGCTTGAGGTTTTGTAATTATCGCACCCTGTGCATTTTCAACCCCCTCATCTTAGTTGTAGTCATTCTGCCAGATCCTCCTAGATGAGCCTGTAGACTCCATGAGGGGAGGAGCTGTTTCTGTCCTAGGCTCTTCTGTTTAGGAAGAGTCTGCTTCTGTTCCTAGCACAGGCTCTGGCACAAAGTAGGTGGTTAAGAAGTACTTTCTGAAGATTGAATTATTTGTAACCTTGACCTTAGTCATTTTAGTTTCCTATGTGAATGGTACATCAAACATGGTATATTAAAATTCTCTGAGGGTATTTTAAGCTTAACAAAGGGACCTTACTATTTTTTTTAATGTAAACAGGCAATAGTAAAACTCTAGCGAAATAAAATTGTAAGGAGAATTCGGTTCTCATGCTTCGGAGAGTAAGCAACTCACCATTTCAGAGTAGGCTGAAAGATGTTTTCCTCTTGCCTCATACATCAGTGTATTACAATTGGCAGACTTTATGAATTCACTTCTCTTCTGCCGAAGAATCTTAGATGTGGTCTAGTATACTTCTAAGTGACACGATAAAGAAGGGCGCACCATCATATTCCAAAAGTGGGGCTGCTCTGTGTTCACAATTTAGTATGAAGGGTAGATATCCATACTGTGCCACCTTCTGAAAAGCTAATACTTTTAGGTTCATATCTAGTATTTTGGTTGCTAAACCTCTTGGAGTTCTGAGGAGAAGAGTTTGTGTTCCTACATTTGATAAAGGTAGAACTCTTCCATCTGCTGAAGGAGGCAAACATCAGAGATGCTTCCTCATCCCACCATTTGGAGACTCAAGTCTGTTTTTGTGAGGAGGAAGAAAAGGCCCTACCATCTTAGAATTCAGGATCTCAGTGCCATGAACTGAATGATTGTGTCACCTGTTGATATCCTCACTCCCAATGCTATGGTATGAGAGGTGGAGCCTTTGGGAGGTAATTAGGTCATGAGAGTGAAGCTCTCAGAATGGGCTTAGTGTTCTCAGAAGAAGAGATGTGAAAAACAGATGATCTTTCTCTTTGCTATGTGGAGATACAGTGAGAAAGTGATCATCTGCAAACCTGGAAGAGGGCCCTCACCAGAATCCGACCATGATGGGTCAAGATCATTAGAACACCCTGATCTTGAATTTCCATCCTCCACAACAGTGAGAAATACATTTCTGTTGTTTAAGTCACCCAGTCTATGGTAATCATAATAGCAGCCAAACTGACTAAGACCCTTAGTAATATCTGTGATTAGCTCTTCTGAGACTCATAAAGAGACGTGATACAGATTATGATATTTTATATGCTTACAAATATATAATATACTAGTGTATATTAATGTATCAACATTAGAGAGCTTTCTGATATCAGCATGTATATACTTCTTATTTAGTAAATTCAATACTATGAAGGTAATTTATTTTTCCTTGAACATTGGAAATTTTTCCATGCCTCCATATGAGTATTAGTTTTGATTTTCTAGAATTATAATTGCAAATACAAAAACCGCAAAAGACTGGAATAAATATTAAAGACCCAAAGGCATAATCTGAAAGTTTAGTTTTGCCCCTTTAATGATTAATCTGAGCTTATTTTCTCCTAATTTATTTCTTCCCTCTAAAATTAAAAGCCAGAAAATTCCAACTGAGTAAGTCATCCATTTGAGAAGGTCTATTTTTTTGAGGTAGGAAATTTTGTCAAAAATTTAACAGATACAATAACTAACTCTTCAACTATGCCTCCTACTGTATTCTATCAAGTTGAGTTTTCTTTAGTTAAACATAGAAGCAGGATAACAAAACTTCCAAAACCAAATTCACCTAGTATTTTGATGTTTAGGATGCAAAAATTTTTATAGAGTTTGAGAGGCAGGTTTGTAAACAGATTTTGTTTTTGGGTATGCATGTGATTCTTTCATCTCAAACAACTCCTTATGAAGAATAGCTTTCATTTTATTAATAATTAATAAAGGCTCTCTGTACTTGTGGTTCTCTCTGCCCAGAATACTGTCTCCACAAATATGCACATCTCATTTTCTTACCAACTTCAGGTAGGTCTTTACACAAGTATAATATTATCTAAGTAGGTTCTTCCCTGATAGCCTTATGAAGATTTGCAATCATTCTCGCTCAAGTTTTCCTGTCCTCCTTCCCTGCTTTATTCTCTTCATAGCACTCATCTCATCTAACATTTCATATATTTTACTTACTTATTTTATTATTCTCTGTGTCCTGTAAGTAGAATGTAAACTCCACAGGGGTGGAGATTTTGTACTTCTCTGCTTTATTCTCAGAACCAGAATATTGCTTATCATAAAGTAGACACTCAGTAAATATTTATCAGACACATTTTATCAAATCTTTCTCAGCAATCCCAAGATTAAAGGTTTCGTTTACTGGTTGTTTGAGGAGCGGGTTGGCAATTCATATAGAGAAAACCAAGCTCATTGGCAAGGGGCCCTTAGTGACTGTCGAAGTGAGTGGTCTCATGGACTGTCAAGTACACAGATCACCTGTGTGTCACCCAGAAAGCACAGTAAACTTGCCATTTGCAGAACTCTGAGATTTCAAAATTACTGAATAGTTCTGGCAGTTAGATAAAAATTTTGTTTTCTTTTACCAAGGGTGGCTTTAGTAGATGTAGATTTTTCTTTTAAAAATGGGTAGTGTTTTTCCTTCCATATATTCTTTCAGAAAGTAAAAATTCCATTATTTAGCTTAGAAAATAGAAATTCAATAATAGTCTATACCATAAGGGAGAAGAATGAATACTCCACCTTGTTCGCATATGTGTGCATGTAAAGTTGAACTCAGTTGAATTTTCATGTTGTACTGAAACATTTCTTTTTTTTTTTTTTTTTAAATTTATTTATTGTTATTATACTTTTAAGTTGTACAGGTACATGTGCATAACATGCGGGTTTGTTACATATGTATGCTTGTGCCATGTTAGTCTGCTGCACCCATCAACTCGTCATTTACATCAGGTATAACTCCCCAATGCATCCCTCCCCTCCCCTCCCCATGATAGGCCCGGTGTGTGATGTTCCTTCCTGAGTCAAGTGATCTGGTTGTTCAGTTTACCATGAGTGAGAACATCGGTGTTTGGTTTTCTGTTCTTGTGATAGTTTGCTAGAATGATGGTTTCCAGCTGCATCCATGTCCCTACAAGGACGCAATCATCCTTTTTATGGCTGCATAGTATTCCATGAATTGTATATGTGCCACATTTTCTTAATCCAATCTGTCACTGATGGACATTTGGGTTGATTCAAGTCTTTGCTATTGTGAATAGTGCTGCAATAAACATAAGAGTATTGCATGTGTCTTTATAGCAGCATAATTTATAATCCTTTGGGTATATCCCCAGTAATAGGATAAACGTTCATGTGGTACATCTAAGTTCTAAGATAACCGAGGAATAAGCCATGCTGATGCATGATAAGTTTGGGGCTCTGTTCTGATTACAAGCAGAGCGTTTATTCTCATCCTCTCCAGCCTCATTGTTTCTGAGCTTTTAATGATGTATTCTAACTGGGGTGGGAATCAGTATCTCAATTGTGGTTTTAGATTGCATTTCTCACCAGTGGCCGGTGATGATGAGCATTTTTCTGTCTCCTTGTTTTCCTTTATGAATAATCCTCTTTTAGAAATGTCGATTTCATATCATACCACTTGCCTTTGGAGTAGGTTGTTGTTTTCTTATAAAGTTGTTCGGGAGTTCTTTTCCCGGGTTCTCCGGATAATTAAGCCCTTTGTCGGATAGTGATTACCAGAATTTTCTCCCATTCTATCGTTGCCTCTTCCACTCCATAGATGATGATTTCTTTTGCGTGCCAGAAGCTCCTTCATTGATGGAATCCGCTTTATTAATTTAAGCTTTTTGCTTTCCTTGATTCCAGCGCAGTGTTTTGAACATGAAGTCTTTGCCATGCTATAGTCCTGAATAGGTACTACCTAGGTTTCTCAAGTTTTATAATTAATTGGTCTAATTTAGTCATCCATCTTGAATTAATTTCCGTATAAAGATGAAGGAATCCGAGTTTCAAGCTTTTCCTACTAGGTATTTCAGCCAAATTTTCCCAAGCACCATTTCATTAAATAGAGAATCACTCCCATTTCTTGATACTTTCTCAAGTTTGTCAAGATCGAATGGCTGTAGATGTGGTGTATTTCCTGGGGACTCTGTTCCTGTTAAGTGATCCTATCATCCTCCTGTTTTGTTCAAGTACCATATGTTTTAAATTCTTGGCCTTGTCCTCGTTGAAGTCGAGGGTAGGTGATGCCCTCCCAGCTTTGTTCTTTTTGACTTAGGGATTAATCTTGAGAATCAGGGGCTCTTTTGGGTTCCATGAACTTTCCAAATGATTTTCCAAATTCTGAAGAAACTCATTGGTAACGATAGGATGGCAATTAGAATCTCAAAGTACCTTGGGCAGTATTAGGCCATTTCCCGTCATGAATTCATTACCATCCATAAGCCTTAAGTATCAATTCTTCCATTCCAATTTGTCTGTCCTCTTTTATTTCCATAGAGCAGTGGTTTTGTGGTTCTCCTTGAAGGGTCTTACCACATCCCATGTAAAGGTTAGTTCCTAGTGTTTTATTCTCCTGGGCTTAAGTTATCAAATGGGAGGATAATTCATAAGTTTGAAACTCTATGTTTCATCTATTATTGATGTATAAAGAATGCATGTGATTTTGCCATTAATTTTGTCCTGAGACTTTGCTGAGATTGCCATCATTAAAAGGGAGATTTGGACTCAGTTCATTCAGGTTTCTAATCATCCACAATCCATCCAATAATCTGCAAACAGGGGACAATTTGTTCTGCTTCTAAACACAGACCACCCTAGTTTCTTTCCTCCTTTTCATTGCCCCTAGCCGAACTTCCAACACTATCTTTAGAATGGAATTGGTGAGAGGAACATCCCTCATCATGATAGTTTTCGAAATTTTCCAGTTTTGCCATTTCGTGTGATCATTGGCTGTGGGTTTTGTCATAAATAGCTCTTATTATTTGGGGTGCGTTCATCATGCCATTTATTGGTGATTTTGGCATGAGGCCTGTTGGTACGATAAAAGCCTTGCCATCTATTAGAATAAATAATGGTTCATCGCTGGTTCCTGTTTACCATGCGGTTATGATGCATTTGCAGTGTTGATTGACATCGAGGATGACCCATGGAATGAGTTGGGACGGGCTTTTGATGTGTTGTTGAATCCAGTTTTACCAGTATTTTTAGTGAGGATTTTTGCATCGATGTTAAATGGGGATATTGGTCTAAATTCTCTTTTTTATTTGTCTCTACCAATTTGGTATCGGGATGATGTTGGCCTCATAAAATGGGATTCGGGAGGATTCCCTCTTTCTAATAGTGGAATAGTTTCAAGAAGGGAATGGTATAACTCCTCCTTACCTCTGGTAGAATTCAGCTATGAATCCATCCTGGTCTGGACTTTTTTGGTTGGTAGGCTAATGGTGGCCAAACTCCAATTTTCAGAGCCCTACTATTGGTCTATTCAGGGATTCAACTTCTTCTGGACGTCGGAAGAGTGTAAGTGTCCGAAATTGCTCCGTTTCTAAGGTTTTTGAGTTTATTTGCGTAGAGTGTTTATAGTATTCTGATGGTAGTTTGTATTTTGCCTTGGGGTCGGTGGTGATATCCCTTTATCATTTTTTAATTCTAGATGATTGGTTCTTCTCCTTATTTGCTATTCGTCTTTGTAGTGATTATGTCAGTGCATTGATCTTTAAAGCCGCTCTGGATTCATTGATTTTTTGGAGGGTTGCCCTCTGCACATGCTTTAAAATGTGTCCCAGAGATTCTGGTATGTTTGTATCTTGTTCTCATTGGTTTCAGAACATCGCTGTTTCATGTTCAAGTTGTACTTGGTAAGTGTTAGGGAGCTTGAGTTGTTCCAGTTTCCCATTAACGTTTATGGCTTGGTTTTGATTGAGTTTCTTGAGAGATCCTGAGTTCTGGTTGATTACTGTGGTCTGAGGGCAGTTTGTTATAATTTTACAGACAGCATACATTTTGCTGAGGAGTGCTTTACTTGATTATATGGTCAATTTGGTGGTAGGTATGGTTAACTGAAAGGCATGTATATTTCTGTTGATTTAGGATGGAGAGTTCTATAGATGTCTATTAGGTCTGCTTGCTGCAGAGATGAGTTCAATTCCTGGAACATCCTTGTACAACTTTCTGTCTCGTTGATCTGTCTAATATTGACAGTGGAGTGTTGAAATCTCCCATTATTAGCTGTATGTGGGGTAAGTCTCTTTATAGTCTACAGGACTTGCTTTATGAATCTGGGGTGCTCTGCTATTGGGTGCACTATGCTCTATTTAGGATAGCCCAGCTCTTCCTGTTGAATTGGTCACCAGGCCATTATGTAATGGCCTTCTTTGTCTCTTTTGGTCTTTGATGGTTTAAGTCTGTTTTATCAGAGACTAGGATTTGCAACCCCACTTTTGTTCTCCATTTGCTTGGTAAATCTTCCTCCATCCCTTTATTTTGACCTATGTATGTCTCTGCGTGTGAGATGGGTCTCCTGAATACAGCAGACCCAGTGGAGTCTTGACTCTTGTCCAGTTGCCAGTCCTGTATACTTTTTCATTGGAGCACATTTTAAAGTCCATTTACATTTGAGTTAAGGTGTATGTATGGGCAGTCCTGCATTTATGATATTAACTGGTTATTTTTGCTTGCTCGTTAATTGATGCAGTTTCTTGAACCTCGATGGTCTTCACATTTTGGCATGTTTTGCAATGGCTGGTGCAGTTGTTCTCCCATGTTGAGTGCTTCCTTTGGGGGTCCTCTCTTGTAAGACAGGCTGGTGGTGGGCGGAAATCTCTAAGCATTTGCTTATCTGTAAAAGGATTTTTTATTTCTCCTTCACTTATGGAAACTTAGTTTGGCTGGATATGAAATTCTGGGTTTAAAATTCTTTCTTTGGGAAATGTTGAATATTTATTTATCTCATACGGCTGGAGGTTTCTGCAGGAGTCTGCTGGCAGTGGGCGGAGACTGCGTGAGATGGCTTGACCTGCAACTGCATAGGAACTTTTTTCTTCATTCGCTTTTGGTGATCTGTGCATTATGCTGTCCTTGGTGTCTTCAGGAAGTATCCTTCTTTGTGTTATACCATGTTTAGTTTGAATGGCTACTGGGTTGGGAGGTTATCCTGGATGATATCCTGAAGAGTGTTTTTCCAACTTGGTTATTCCCCCCCTCACTTTCAGGCACCCCAATCAGACGGAGATTTGAATGCGCATAATCCATACTTCTTTGTTCATTTCTTTTTCTTCTTTTTCTTTTGGTTTCTCTTCTGCGCTTCATTTCATTCATTTGATCCTCAATCGCTGATACTCTTTCTTCCAGTTGATCCGAGTCGGTTGCTGAAGCGAGCATTTGTCATATTTCTCGTGTCATGGTTTTCATCTCTTTCATTTCGTTTATGACCTTCTCTGCATTCCATTAGTCACCGTAGATCAAATTCTTCCCACTTTTTTTTTTTTTTTTTTTTTTTTTTTTTTTCCGAGTTTTTAGGTTTCTTTTGCGCTGGGTACGTGTTCCTCATAGCTCACAAAAATTTGATGGACTAAACCTTCTTCTCATCTCGATCAAAATTTTCCGTCCAGCTTTGATCCGTTGCTGGTGGGCTGTAATCTCCTTGCTGGGGGAGGTGTGCTCTTATTTTTAGTTTCAGCTTTTCTTGCTTTGCTTTCCCCATCTTTGTGGTTTTATCCTGCCTCTGGTCTTTTGATGATGGTGATGTACTGATGGGGTTTTTTGAATTGTAAGTGTCTTCCTGTTGTGTTTCTCATGCTGGTCAGGACCCTCGCTGTAGATCCTGTTGGAGATTATGAGGAGTCCCTCCAGACCTGTTTGCCTGGTATCAGCGTAGAGGCTGGGAACAGAATATTTCTGAACGGCAGGTGTACCTGTCTAGTTCTTGCTTTGGAAGCTTCCTCTGGGAATTGTACTCCACCCTGTGAGGGTGTGGGGTGTCAGACTGCCCCTAGTGGGGATGTCTCCCAGTTAGGCACTCGGGGAGTTAAGGACCCCACTTGAGCAGGCAGTCTGTCCCTTCTCAGATCTCAGCCTCCGTGTTGGGAGATCCGCTGCTCCTCTTCAAAGCTGTCAGATGAGGTGGTTTTAGTAGGGTTTTCTTTCTTTGTTGTTGTTGTTGTTGTTTGTTGTGTGGCTGTGCCTCCCCAGAGGTGGGTCTGCAGAGACCAGGCAGGTTCCTTGAGCTGCTGTGAGCTCCCACCCAGTTGGGCTTCCCAGCAGCTTTGTTCACCTACTTAAGCCTCTCTCCATGTGAGCCCCTCCACACAACCTGCTGCCTTGCCGGTGATGCCAGGAGCTGTGCTTGTGAGGGCTGGGCGATGGGACCCTCCCAGCTTGGGTGTGGGATATGATCTCCTGGTGTACCTGTTTAAAGCATCATTGGGGTGGGGAGTTACCCGATTTTTCAGGTGTTGTGTGTCTCAGTTCCCTGGCTAGGAAAGGGATTCCCCTTCCCCTTGGCCTCCCAGGTGAGGGGCCATTCTGCCCTCGCCCTGCGCTGACCTCGCTGGTCGGGGCTGCAGCAGCTGACCGCTTCCGTCGTCGGCCTCCCCAGTGAGATGAACCCAGTGCCTCAGTTGAAATGCGAAATCACGGTCTTCTGTAAGCTGTTTGGGGTTTGAGACTGGAGCTGTTCCTATTCGTATCATAGCCCCGTGCCGAAACATTTCAGCAGAGAGAGAGCTGGGATTTTGCTCTCTTGGCTCTCTCCATTGATGTTTCAATTCTATAATCATCGTTATTACGTTTATTACCGGGGAAAAGCTCCGCGGGTTTAAAACTAAAGGTATTCTTTCTTTCGTTTTACATTTAGGCATGATACAGGAATTCAATTGTGCATAAAATATGTTACTTTACATACATAAAAAAAATCTAGACATTTTCAGATGATTTGACTTTTGCCTTGCTTCTCCATTGCTTTCTGCCGTGATTGTAAGTTTCCTGAGGCCTCCTAGCCATCCTTCTTGTTAAGCCAGCAGAACTGTGAGTCAATTAAACCTCTTTTCTTCATAAATTACCCTGTCTCAGGTAGTTCGTTATAGCAGTGTGAAAACAGACCAATATGTAGGTGATAGTAGCAGAAATTAAGTGCCACACAGAGAGGAAGAAGCATGAACCCACAGAAACTGGAAAGTCAGCAGCAGTGAAGTCAAGAAAGAAGCCATAGACCCAGCAACTGGGAGAAGAGCTGAGGCACAGTAGTGGCAAAGACTGGGTGAAAGCAAACAGATCTATAGCTGAGGAAGGGTTAGCCTGTGGAAGGGAGGGCTGGAAACAAAAAACAGCATTAGCACTATTCTGATTCTCAATGACTTATCAGTTCATGATATTGCAAACTTCATGAGACTTGCCTGTCTGAAATTGATTTTCTTCCCAATAATTCTTGCCATTTAACTTTCCCTGGAGCTGAAAAATATAACACTGAAAATGGATTTACTGAGCCCTCACTTTTTGCCAGAGTTGTTTTAAGAGTTTTTCAAGGATATTCTTTTTCATTCTTGAAACTATTCTTTGAAGTAGGTACTTTTATTAATCTCAGTTTACAAATGAGAAAATGGAAGCAAGAAATGTTAAATTAGCTTGCTGGAGATCACATAGTGATTAGGGAGGAGAGCTTGGAATTCAAATGTGGTAGAAAGATTTACAGCCCAGGCACTAATTGACCATGGATACTACTTCTATATGGTTGAGATGTGTCCTCTGCATTTCCATGTTTATTATTCTACTGCTCACACCCCACAGCCCACCATATTCTTGTTTATATTCTTGGCAACCCAGAGTTCACAACAAATCTAGAGATCTGCCAGTGTGAATCACTAGGCAATCAATTTAAACTCCCTTTTTGTAGGCATATTGTAAAAGGTATTATGCTAACCCCACTGTTAATGTACCAGGCCAACTCCTTAGAATATAATGCTTCTCTTTGATTTGTCTCTAAGAAGAGTGAGGCTCCTATCATAGCACATCCTGTCCTAAATTCCAGTGAATTGTTGTCTAGCTCTTCCCCTAGATTTAGATCTCCTTAGAGTACAATTTTTTTTTTTGTTTCTTCTCTTTGATACCTCCCACACTGCCTAAGACAAAGTAGATGTTCCAAAACGGTTCAGTGAATTACTTCAATGCCTTCTTATTTGTACTCCAGGCTACAGATGTGTATTCACACTCTGTTCCAGTCTACCTTGGGAATAAGCCAAGTGGTAAATAGAGTCAATGGAGAGGTTATACTGGATTCAAGGTGGCTTTTAACCCAGAATGTTAATATATAGGCACTGAAAAAATTACTTTGATATTAGAGACAGAAGGACAGACCAAACACTTTGGGTCAAGATCTATGTAATTGAGTTAATAGTACATACTTAAAAAATAATACTTTTATTTGTATAGTGCTTTAGAGATAGAAAAGTATTTTCATTTAAATTGTCGAATTGGATACTCACAATGTACTTTTGAAGATTTATTGTTCCCAGTCTTAAAGACTGTTCCTTACTCAATTAAGGCAGACAGCCATGTGGGCCAGTGAAGTCTCTCTGCTGTTGCAGGCCTGTGTATCTCCCCACTCCGCGGGTCACTGGCAGCTCTGCCTAGAAATCCCCAGGACTGGGGTGAGGTAAGTGTAGAGATGGAGGAGGTCCTTCTTCATTCCATTGTAACCTCCCAATGGGTTCACCTTGCCCACTGCTTAGACATAGTTGATTTCTCAAGACAGGGGAATTGCAATAGAGAAAGAGTAATTCATGCAGAGCCAGCTATGTGGGAGACTGGAGTTTTATTATTTCTCAAATCAGTCTCCATGAGCATTTGGGGAGCAGAGTTTTTAAGGACAACTTGGTGGGTGGGGGAAAGCCAGTGAGCCAAGAATGCTGATTGGTCAGAGATGAAATCATAGGGAGCTGAAGCTATCTTCTTGAGCTGAGTCACTTCCTGGGTGGGGACCACAAGATCAGATGAGCCAGTTTATCTATCTGAGTGGTGCCAGCTGATCCATCAAGTGCAGGGTCTGCAAAATATCTCAAGCACTGATCTTGGGAGCAGTTTATGGAGGGTGAGAATCTTGTAGCCTCCAGTCGCATGACTCCTAAACCACAATTTCTAATCTTGTGGCTGATGTTAGTCCTACAAAGGCAATCTAGTCCCCAGGCAAGAAGGAGGTCTGTTTTGGGAAAGGGCTGTTATTGTCCTTGTTTTAAACTATACAGTATAAACTAAATTTCTCCCAAAGTGAGTTCAGCCTACACCTACGAATGGACAAGGACAGCTTGGAGGTTAGAAGCAAGATGGAGTCCATTAAATTAGATCTCTTTCACTGTCTCAGTCATAATTTTGCAAAAGTGGTTTCACTATCTGTGATCAAACCTCTGGAATAAAAGTGACAGGTGATCGTCTTTCCCCTGGGCACCACCTCCTCCTTCCATTCCTTCTGAGTCTTCTCCAACGCAACACATACTCAATCAGGATGGAGTTGGAAACAAATTTTGCTAAAGGTTCAGACTTCAGAGGAGATTGTAGCTTTACCTAAAACTTGGCCTTCCAGAGTAGGGTGACCCACATGAGACCCCCACTCTTGCACACTTTCGTCTCAGTCCCCTCTCCTTTCTAGGCTGCCTCCCCCTTCAACAACTTTTCTAGCAACCCCAACACCTTTCCTTGAGAATCTCCATTAGTCTCCAGGTGGAGATGCTTCTACCACCATTTCTCCCTCCTGAAACTTTAGCACGACACTAATTTTGGAGATTCGTCTCTGCTCAGCCATTAGTTTTTGAGGAGGGAGACTACAAGCTATAGTCTTGCAAGTGATGATGGACATGGGAATTTCAAATCCTCTTTAGTCTCCCCACTAGAGATAGGCAGGGAAATTTCCTCACAAGTTTTCCTGAGATGCCAGAACACATTGTCACAGTTAAAATTACTTTCTCCTGGATAATACCATCATCCCTCAGTATCCACAGCTCATGGATATAAAAGTCCTTATATGCTCAAGTTCCTGATATTAAATGGCACAGTATTTGTATACATAAATAAAAAATAAAATTGTAAGCTCCTAATCAACTGAATGGACTCTTCCACCCCCTAGGCAACAGAATCCTAAAGAAAATCTGAAAAACTAATTCAGGCCACGACAGGAAGACAGGGTTGGACTTGCCTGTTATACCCTCTTCCCTTTGGAGGTTAGGCACAACTGACCAGGACTAACATTAAAATAAAGATCATAAGAAAAACAGACTCTTTGTAGCAATAAGATAACCAGCTCCAGCCTGACTCCGGTACAGCATCATGTGAAAGATAGCAGGTTCTGGAGGAAATTATTTTACCCTAAAATATATTTTCTCTAATGTCTTTTGAAATGCCCCTGTAAAGCCATCTCTTGTAGGGGAAATTTGCATTCTGTAGAGAATCTCCTTCCCTTTCTAGGTCTTTTCCTGATCCAGGAGGTTTAACTAACAGTCTGACACATTTTAAGTTTCAAAAAGAGACATTTACCATCTATTATATCTATTCTCTCTGAAGCCTGCTACCTACAAGCTTCATCTACATAACAAGAAACTTGGCTTCTACAGCTCCCCTTATCTTAACTCAAGCATTTCTTTAAGCTGACTTCAACTCTCTAGGCAAAGTTTAACTTTCACCAATTGCAAATCAGAAAGTCTTTGAATTCACCTACGACCTAGAAACCTTCATCTCCCACACCACTTTGACATGTCACACCCTTCCAGGCCAATGTGTACTTTACGTGTATGGATTTATGTCTTTGCTTCTAACTTTTGTCTTCCTAAAATGTATAAAATCAATCTGTAACCCAACCACTTGGGTCACATGTTCTCAGGATCTCCTGAAGCTGTGTCCTGGGCCATGATCACTCATATTTGGCACAGAATAAGTCTCTTCAAATATTTTACAGAGTCTGGCTTTTTTGGTCAACTTATATAACCTACGCACATCCTCCTGCATACTTTAAGTCATCTCTAGATGACTTATCATACCTAATACAACATAAATACTACATAATAATTGTTACATTGTATTTTTTGTTTGTATTCTTTTAAATTATTATATTGTCTTCCTTCCTTCCCTCCTTCCTTCCTTCCTTCCTTCCTTCCTCCCTCCCTCCCTCCCCCTTTACTTTCTTTTCCTTTATTTTCCTTTCCTTCCTTTCCTTTCCTTTCCTTTCCTTTCCTTTCCTTTCCTTTCCTTTCCTTCTTTGTTTCTCTGTCTCTTTCTTGAGAATCTCTCTCTCTCTTTCTATCTGTGGTTGGTTGAATCTGTGGATGTGGAACCCGTGGATATGGCAATTGACTGTACAGCCAAATATCATACAGAGAAAGAATAGTCACCCTGACCTTGAAGAATAATAAACTCTATCATTATTGCAAGAGGCTTTGACTCTTTCCTGAGCTTGGATCAAGTTACAAGAACCTCTACTAGGTGCAAACTGGTTTATCTTTGCCATCCAGGAAGGATGACCCAATCCAGATTATTTTTAAAAATTTCAAGTCTTTACTTTTTTTTACACCAAATCCCAACCCCCTCACTCAAGGGAGTGGGGTAGATTGATTCTATCATAGTGCTAAGAAAATGGAACCATAAAGAAATTAAGTGAATTACCAACCAATGGCAGATGTAAGACCTACATATCTCCCTCATAAATATTAATTGTGTACTTTGCAAGGGATTTGCTGGCAGCTCTGAGGAAACTTCTGATGGTAAATTATTGAATCTATTTATTGATCTCATTTCTACATTTCCTTTCCAGCTCCTTTTAAAAAAAAGTGTTAAATATATTCAAAAGCTCTTGATTTAGAATGATCAGAAGGTAAAGTTGCAAGCTGGAAATTTTTCTTAAATAGGAAACTGGAAATTTCTGAAGACTATAAGGCAAATATTAAATATTCTTAATATAATAGCTTTTTTACAAGTTCTCCATAGCTGATGTTTATAGCATTTGTATTTTGCTTAATTATCTCCTCCACTGATACTGTGCCTTGCACGTGGTAGGAACTCAACTGGAGAATTCAATACATGATTTCATTGAGAATGTTTGAGTAAAATCATCCCAGATGTCAGACCCTTACCTATAGTATTCACGCTAGGTCAGTTCACCATCAACCAATTCTGCTCTGCCTTTGAAATTATTTTTAAAAAATCAAATTACGTGAAAGTAAATGTATTTATTATAATCAACAAGATTTAAAACATTTCCCACTTTACTTTTGGTGAGTTCCATTTCTGGCCGAAAAAAATTCTGGCTCATTATTTTCAAAGTATTGCCTTGCCTAAGCAGGTGTGCACACAACTTCCTTCCTCACTCAGCTTTTCTGATCAAGTCTAAAGATAGTTGTGTTTTTTTTAAAAAAGTCCTCACTTTGCCTCCCTCCAAAAATCTCATTTTACCATTGCCCAGTCTCTTTCCTCCCCCACTGTGTATGTCTCTCTCCCTTCCTCTTGTATTTATTATACATCTATGGAAAGTAGAATTTCCCTTGGCGAATGCTTGATAAGTTTGTTTTACCCACCATTTTATGTTTTGGGAATTGGTCTTTTCACCTCTGCCAGCAGCCTCAGCATTGCTGGGGCATATTTCCAGATTTTTAAGGAAAGTAGCTCTGTTTTCGAGCTAAGGGTAGTGGACACTCCCCCACATTTTTTTTTTAAATCAGATTGGTAAGTGTGCCACAGGTGGCTATGACCTGTGGTGTCTTTCTAGCAGCCATGAAAGAATGTGGCTGGCATTCAAAAACATTGCTTTCAACCTCAGGTCATTGGAGATGAAGGTGAGACTCATGATGAGAATGCAGACTCTGAGCAGATCCTCCGGAGGGATAGACAATGGAAGGTGGGCCTGAATCGAGCAAACCTTTGTAACAGGATGGCAAATGAGACTATTCTTGCTGGTTTGCTTGTGGTTGAGGCCTCAGAACTAAGAACAATAAGTGGTAAATACCCCACATTCTAAAGAGGGTACTTGATGTATCCAGAAGATGAGGATTTCCTTGAGATAAGTGACTGGCTGGCTGTATAGCCCTCACTGGGAGAGGATGGTATTGGATTGCTTCCTAGCCCACCAAGAGGGGAGCTGAGGGCCTACAGAGATGCTCTTTAAGTTGGGAGGGATGTCTTCCAGGGAAGAGACTGCCATCTCAGTCTTCTTCTCATGCCCTGTACATTAGGATGCAAAACTTGGGGGCCCCATGCCATTCGGGGATGACCCTAGGATCAAAGCAAAGAATGGAGAGAAGGTTCTTGGAGAGCTATTCGGGGATGACCCTAGGATCAGAGCAAAGAAAGGAGAGAAGATTCTTGGAGAACTTGAGCTATGCCTCCTAAGCTGGAGTTTCAGAGATTGTGTCTGGTTCTTACCTGGAAAGGGCAAAGGCGAGAAGCTAGCTGACATTGCCCCTGATGGCAACATGAAAGGAGAGGGCCACCTGCATTTTCTGATTTGGCAGACAAAGGGGCTGGGTATTTTCCTGAGAGCCAGAAGAAGAACAAAGCAAGGGTCAGACTTGAAACGGGTCCCACTCCAATGGGCTGTCTGATCCCAGGAAGGACCCCAGCAGAGAGAGCTTACCTGGGGCAAACACTGGCAGCAAGAATGAGGGGTTTGGCTAGGGGTCCAGCCAGAGACTACATAGGTCACAGAGACTATCTGTGAGAGGTCTCTGTAAAGAGGGGGCCAAAGGGTTTTTGGAATTGACCCAGGAAAGAAAGAACCAACAGTGGAACAGAGGACTTTGTGGGGATAGTTTGTTATGATACTAGTTAAGGGAACCATTTCCCTCCTTCCTTCTTTTTCTTCTTTTTCTCTTTATTTTTTTTCAGACAAAGTCTCACCCTTTGCCCAGACTGGAGTGTAATGGCGCAATCTCAGCTCACTGCAAACTCTGTCTCCTGGGTTCAAGTGATTCTTGTGCCTCAGCCTTCCGAGTAGCTGGGATTATAGGTGCACACCACCAAGTCTGGCTAATTTTTAAAATATTTTTGGTAGAGACGGAGTTTCACCACATTGGCCAGGCTGGTCTCGAACTCCTGACCTCAAATGGTCCGCCCTCCTTGGCCTCCCAAAGTGTTGGGATTACAGGCATGAGCCACCGCATCTGGCCCTCCTTCCTTCTTTCTTCTTCTGTTTCCCCTCCTCCCAAACACCAGAGGTAGCACAGTGAGATGGAAGGAGGAAGGAAGGAGGACGGTGAAGAAATTGTTCTGAGGTGAGGCAGGGCCTGTCCCTTCCTTTCTGCAGGCTCAGGTCAGGAGGCAGAAAACTTTAAATTGGTTAAGAGTGAAGTTTGATGTTAGACAGAACTAGTCTGTTTATCTTAAAAGATGATACTGTTTATTATTATGTGAAAGGCACCAGAGAAACTATGAAATCTGCCCAAGAAAGAGAAGGAAAGGCAAACATGAGAAACAGTAAAGATTCCTTTTTTTTTTTTTTTTTTTTGCTCTGTACCCTCAACTGTGCCTGTTGTATTCAATAAGTATTGTTACATGTTCTTCCAAAAAGTTTTTGAAAAAAACTTTACATCAATTTATTTTATTGCTGTTGAGAAGCCCTCATGACCAGACTTCCTTCAACATGTTACACCTTAAATAAATAAAAGGTGTTCTGAATAGATGGGAAGGGATTGTTGCTGTTTTAAATAATGATGATTTGAATACTCACTACAAACTTTTCTAGCATTTGCCTTAGATGCTTACCAGTTCCTTTTGGTTAGGCGGTATGGCATCTCAAGTAAAAATGCTCTCTGAGACTGCAAATATAGCTTGGTGGAATTCAGACAATGACTCATGGCCTTGGTCCTTGCTAGAATTTCACTTTACATTGTTCACTACACATTGTTAGGAGTTGTGAAGAAGTTCATTATCTTCCTGTGAATAGGAATACAGGGGAACTACTTATTTCAAGTTTTATCTTAGGTCACTTTCAGTGATCTCTTAATCTATTAGATTGGTGCAAAAGGAATTGCAGTTTTTGTCATTGAAATTAATGGCAAAATCTTCAATTATTGCAATTACTTTTGCGCTAACCTAATAGTTCAACTTTGGCTTGGCCATGTGCCATGTGCCATGTGCCTGCATGTAGATAACGCCTGTGGGCTTAAAGAAAATTTAACTGTGGTGAGTTGAATAATTTATAGGGAGTTGATATTCCACATTTTACAATTAAAAGAGAATTTTGACATTCACTGTTTGGAGACTGGTTCTGAGGTTGTCTAAAGCTCTAACTTATAGTGACACAACTAATATTAGGCTCACATGAAATAAATTAAGTCCCTAAGCAACTAAACTTTAGGACTTCTGTGAAACATGGAAATGTCTGAAGTGAAGGCTTTGTAAATGGTCCTCAGTACACACACTGAGACTGTTAGGCCTACCCCATGCAATTGTCAAGATGACGTCTGTCTATCATCTATCTATCCATCTGTCTATCATCTATCTATCCATCTATCTATATGGAGACTTATCATGAGGAATTGGCTCACATCATTATGGAGGCTGAGAAATCTCATGATCTGCCATCTGCAAGCTGGAGATCCAGGCAAGCTGCTGGTGTAATTCAGTCTGAGTTCCAAGACCTGAGAACCTGGGAAACTAATAATGGGAAATCATAGTTGAAAGGCAGGAGAAGAAGAGATGTTTCAGCTCAAGCAGGCAGGTAGGAAAAAAGGAGCAAATTCCTCACCCTCTACCATTTGCTGTATTCAGGCCCTCAGTGAACTGGACAATGCCCACCCACATTTGGGAGGATGATCTATAGTCATGCATTGCTTAACCATGAGGATACTATCTGAGAAATGCATTGTTAGACAATTTCATCATTGCACAAACATCATAGAGTGTACTTACCCAAACTTAGATGGTATAGCCTACTACACACCTAGGCTATATGGGATAGCCTATTGTTCCTAGGCTATATGGGATAACCTATTGTTCCTAGGCTGCAAACCTGTATAACATGTCACTGTACTGAATATTGTAGGCAATTGTGGCACAAGTGTAAGTATTCATGTATCTAAACATATATAAATGTAGAAAAGATACAGGAAAAAAAGTTATAAAGGATACAAATAGTATACCTTATAGAACACTTACAATAAATGGAGTTTGCAAGACTGAAAGTTGCTTTGGGTGAGTCAGTGAGTGAGAAGGCCTAGGACATTACTGTATACTACTGTGGACTTTATAAACACAGTACACTTAAACTATACTGCGTTTCTAAAAAATGTTTTCTTTATTCAATAATAAATTAACCTTAGCTTACTGTAACATTTTTACTTTTCAAATTGTGTTAACTTTCTCACTCTTTTGTAATAACACTTAGTTTAAAATATGAACACATTGTACAGCTATTTGTATTTTCTTTCTTTATATCCTATTCTCTTTTTTCTATTTTTTATTCTTATTTTTTCTTTTTCTTTTCTTTTTTTTTTTTTTTTTTTTTTTTTTTTTTTTTTTTTTTTTTTTTTTTGAGATGGAGTCTCACTCTGTCGCCAAGGCTGGAGTACAGTGGTGCGATCTCGGCTCACTGCAAGCTCCGCTTCCTGGGTTCACGCCATTCTCCTACCTCAGCCTCCTGCCTAGCTGGGACTACAGGGGCCCGCCACCACGCCCGGCTAATTTTTTGTATTTTTTAGTAAAGATGGGGTTTCACTGTATTAGCCAGGATGGTCTCGATCTCCTGACCTTGTGATCTGACCATCTCAGCCTCCCAAAGTGCTGGGATTACAGGTGTGAGCCACCGCACCTGGCCTTATTTTTTTCTATTTTTAAGTTAAAATTTTTTTTTTTTTACTTTAAAATTGTTTTGTTAAAAACTAAAACACAAACACATACGTTTGCCTAGGCATGCACAGATTCAGAATCATTGATATCATTGTCTTCCACCTCCACATCTTACCCCACTGGAAGGTTTTCAAGGGCAGTAACAGACATGGAGCTATCATCTCCTATAACAAAGCCTTTTTCTGGAATTCCTCCTGAAGGACCTGCCTGAGGCTGTTTCACATTCAACTTTATTTTTAATAAGTTTTTAGAAAAGCAATTGTGCTACGACCTTATGATGGCTACAATGTCACCAGGCAATAGGAAATTTTCAGCTGCATTTTAATCTTATGGGACCACCATTGTATATGTTGTCCATCCTTGACTGAAATGTCATTGTGAAAGTACTTTACTGAGTGTGCCCATTCAAATGCTGGTCTCATCCAGAAACACTCTCACAGGTACACCCAAAAACAACACCCCTCTTACTCAAGTTGACACATGAAATTAACCGTCACACTATTCCTCTTCAGAAAAGACAGATTGGTGAAGTTCAAATACAGGAAGACATGTTAAGCAAAGAATAAATAATTTTTCTTTTCATAGTTCATGTGGATAAAGCCAAATAATTAAGTATAAAACATGTCATCTAAGATTTAGATTAGACAAAATAAGAACACATTTAAATAAGGATTGCTAAGAAAGAGTGTCAATTCTCTCATGCCAGGACTGGTTGTATAGCAAAGGCAGCATTCTGGTTTTGATGGTGGGGTTTAAGTTACAAAGGGCAAATGAATGGGCTCTGGAAGTTCATCTGACAAGTTCCACTACATCCACTACAGCAGGGACGGTACTGATATTCCGCAAACTTTCCAGTTTGTGGTATAGAAAGGTCTGTGAAGTGCCGGCCTGCTTCTCCAACGCCTTCTACTTGTGTGTGTTGAGAGAATTAAACAAATTTCTCATTTTAGCTGAAACTAGAACCTGGGTTTAAATGTTCTCAATCTGAACCATTTTATCTAAAGAAATTCATGATAACTTTCACATTCAAAATTAAAATCAAGAGGCTAATTTGTAACAAATTGTTTAAAAATCATTAAATGTTTTACTCATTTCCATTTGGGAAAAAGGTGCCTATTTGCAAGTCTTAGAAATAGGTATAACCTTTCAGAGAGTCTTCTGGGACACACAATTTTAGAAATTGTAAATGTACATGCCGTTAAATATGGTGTTCCTTTTAAGATATGTAGTTACTGAGTAAAAATCTAATATCCTACAACCCAAACAATCATAATGAAATCCAGTCTGTACTCCCAGTTAGGTGATTCAATGAAATCATATACGATGAGCTTGTTATCATGAGAAATAGGAAACAGGAAATGCGGATTTCTATTGTGCAAACAATGTCCTTAGGAAAAATATGATCATAGACCAATGAGTCTATGAAATAAAGTTAGAGTTTTAATATTAGCTTACATATTTATATAACTTATTGGCATAGAATCATATTAAAACTTTTCCTGTAAAAGCATCATTCACTTTGAAAGTTCCACATTATAATTTTCCTAGGGTTATGTAATCCTTTAACCCATTATTTAATATTCATTAAAAAAGACTCTTAACCTATTTACCTTAGAAGACAGTTTATGAATTACTTATCCCTAAAGTATTTTCCATAATCAAAAGCAAAAGTTTTCTTTCTTTGCATCAAATGCTATCTCTATTTTTTCCCACTAACCCATGCTACCAACAATTCTCTTTTTGTATTTTTACTGGCACCTTGAAAGAATGTATAGACCCATGTCCTTCTGGGTCTCCTCTTTTTGACGACATAAATTTAGCTTTCCCGGGCTTTTTGTTTGCCATCTCATTTGACTGCTGGATCATTCTGGGCTGTCCTTTGCATCTCCAGGGGTTGTTATTACTCACGTTGGCCAGGTTACTGAGATCAGATGCACCTGAGAACCTTTGTCCACTCACTTGTAGCCCTGTTCTTCTTGTACCTTGGGCTTACATCAGACACGATCTCAGATCAGATGGAACTTAATAGGTTCTTTGCATCCTCATATTGGGAGCAAGAACAGCTGCTTGTGTCACTTAGTCTGGCCTAATGAGTTATTGGGAGACAGAAGATCCAGCACCTTCTTTCCCTAGGACATCCTGCAGAGAATCTTTGCTGCTTTTTCCTAATGCTTCACCAAAAAGAAGGCAGAAAGGCAGATGCTGAGAAACTGGTGCCTCCTGGAGCTTTGATTGTATCCTGAAACCAGGGCTTCTTCCTTATGGTAAGCAAGAGCTGTAGGCTGTTGTTATCAAATCAGCTTCATTACATCATAGTCATGCTATAAAGCAAAGAGGCCATCACAAGTATTTGAAGAAGTTAAGATCAATACCTTGGGAATTCTGGAATCCTCTACACATTCTCTAAGCTTTGTCTGACTCTTCCATAAGGAACTAGTAGAAAATGTCATTGCATCAGTGGTGTCTAGTAAATGTTTCACAACAGGCTTTCTGAAAACAAAGAAACAAACAAAGTATACATAGATACATGTACAAAAGTTTATCACAAATTTTATTTATTTATATGTATATTATATTTATTCGTGTGTATAGCATACAACTGACAAAAATAATAAAATACACATATTCTTTATTGTAAATTGATTTTCATAGAATGCTGTAGCTGATATTTGCTGAAATTGTTATCCTTATGTAGCCAACCTGTGGTTGCAATTGATAAATGAAGGTAGTTCTGATATGAATGTTGTTTGATATTTTTACAGGCATTAATGAGTAAGACAAAAGTGAAATGAAAAAATAAATATGTGTGCCAGAATTTTTAGTGTATTAATGATGTGAGCAACTCGTTTGCTTCAAATACTGGGAGAATAGTCCTCAATATTTTTGTGCTCTTCACATTGTAATGGCACCAGACATATAAGTTTAATCTGCATTATTAACATGTTTGTCATCACATTCTCATGTCTAGACTATCAGAAAAAGCATAAATCAAGCTCTGATTGGTAGCCACCATGGCCAATTTAAAGCTACCAACATAACATCACTGATTGCAGAGTTGTGAAGAGATACACAATAGCACATCAGCATATATTATTCCTTCCATACAGATATACTAGACATAAGGAACCTCAAAGGCATAGACAATAGGAAAATGTAGTTAAATAATTAGGATATGAGGAATTTGGGGGTATTTGTTATCTTTGCTTTTTAATTTTTTATTTTAAATTATTGTGGATATGTAATAGTTGTACATTGTTATATTTTTAATAATTCATTTGATTATAAGTATATATAATTTAACCTTCAATAATGACTTTATTTAATGACTGACTCATGAAAATCCTGAAAAGTTAGTAACTGGCTCTTGTAAACCTGTGCAACTGGGCTCCAGTGCACCACTGGCCATAGCTCATGAGTATTAAACATGTTATCATCATGGGCAATTCGAGCTGGCATGGCTTTGAGGGATCATCTTGTTCATTACTTGTCCTTGATAAGTGTGGACTCTGATGTGTTGCTGTCTGAATAGGAGACTGTATCAGCAGAGTAAATTCTGATCTGGTTCCCAGGTGTCCGTGGTGTGAATCACTGAGAAAGCATCTCTACCATACATGGGCCCTTTTGAGGGGAATGCTGGCAGGGGAGTGGTAGCTCTTGATGAGGGCTGTTAGGAGGGTAAACTTTCAAATGCCAGGCCAACATCTCTTCTCATGTGCCACACTCCATGTTATGTGTATGTAGGGAGTGGATTTTGGGTGGAGAAGAAAGGAGATGTTGAGAAGTTACATCCTGCAACTCAGGACTCTAAGACTCTAAGGCAATTGTGAGCTTTGAGAATGTCTGAGTAACCCTCAGAGAAAAATACTCTCTGTAAATTCAGAGGCAATCAGAGATGAAGCAATGAAATGATATGGCTCTAGGGGAGAAATAAAGTTTCAAACTTGTGATTATGTATAATGGGAGAGGGAAAAGTTAAAATCATCAGTTCCAGCTGGGACTGGAGTCATAGTAGCTAAGAACAGTTAATATGTACTGACTTCCTGCATATTTATAATATGCTAAGCACTTTACATGTATAATTTCACTTAAACTACACAACCACCATTTAAAATACTTTTCTCACCAATTTTCAGAAAGGAAAACAATAGAGAAACAGGTTGAGATAGGAAAACTGTTGTACAAGGTAATAAGCAAAGCAAAGGCCAGAGCTGGAATTCATAGAAATCATAAACTTTTGAATCATGAATATACATAGTTATGATTCCTTCCATTAGCTCTCCATGTATATGGACCAAGAACAGCATTGAGTTTTCCTGGTTAGAGGAGGGTAGCAAAGCAAAGGAAGTGGGGTGGGCGAGAGAGTGGTCCTTAGTTCTCTGGAATATTTATCTATAACCAGCATGAAAAAGGGGACCCACCACTTCTACCACCATTAAAACACTGGGCTAAATACCACCATCACCACTCTTATGGATTGAACATTTGTGTTCCCTCAAAATATATGCTGAAACCCTAATCCCCAATGTGATGGTATCTGGAGGTGATTAGGTTTGATTCAATCATGAAGGGGGGACCTCATGATGCAATTTGTGCCCTCATGAAAGAGGAGTGTCTCTCTGTTTTCCACCATGGGAGGATACAAGAAGATGCCCTCTCCAAACAAGAAGAGTGTCCTTACCAGACACCCTACAGTGCTTGATCTTGGACTTCCTAGCCTTTAGAAATGTGGGAAATAAATGTTTGCTATTTAAACCACCCAACCAAACACTTATTAAGTCTATGGCAATTTGTTATAGCAACCTACTCTGACTAAGACAACCACTGCCTCAAGCAGTAACAAAGTACTATGAAGTACGAAAGGGTTATCAACTCCAGGGGCCCAGACAGCAAGACTGAAGAAGACTCTAATCACAGTTCCCTCAATCCAGTCTCCTGGAATCATGTAACTATCTATCTTCATAGAACACATTTTTACCCAAAGACTAGTATAAGAGAAACAGAGACAAATGACTGCTGACTGTAAGACTAAAGATAGGGTTTAGGTGAGAAGCTGAGGAATGTCTGTAGCAGCTCAGGCTCTGACCACCTGAACCTCCACTGTTACCAGAGTGGACAAGAAAAAGAGTACAAACCTGTCCAGCAATGGCCTATGCTGTGTCCTGCATGGGTTTGCCTTGACTGTTGTCCTGAGTAAGTAATTTGAATTTAGTATTTTCTCTACTCCTTGTTTGTCCTCTCAGACCCATTACCACATTCAAAGTGTCAAAACTACTCGGCAACAATATTATTTTTATTTTACAAATTATCTTTTAGCTTGTTTCATATTTTAAAAATATAGCTCATTATAGCTGTTACTGTTGTGGTTTTGATAGTTAGCCCCCAAATGCAATTCTGATGAAAAGGGTGAAGGAAAAAGGGCCGCTTGCTACTATCGTACATGACAGTTTAAACATGGCCTAAAAATTCTTCGCCACTCCTCCTGCTAGCAGATGGGGTCCACATCCCTTCCCTGTGGATCTGGTTGGATTTGTAATTTCTCTGACCCCTAGTGCCATGGGTCAGGTGGTGGTCCCTGAGGCTAGGTCAGAAAAGGCTGTGTGGCTTTTACCTGTCCTCTTGGAGCTCTCTTTTTTGTATGCTGCCACTCAAAACCTAGCCTCTGCGCCACAAGAAACTCAAACTACATGGAGGAATGACCTGTTGGTGTTCTGTCCACAGTCCCAGTCAAGCCAGCCTTCAACTCACCCTAGCTCATGCACCAGCCATGCAAATGAAGAGGCCACTTTGGAAGCGGCTCCCCTCACCCTCGCTGCTCCAGTTCTCAGCCTCGGAAGTCTTTCTGGCTGGCACTCCAGACAATGTAGGGCAGAAAAAAAGCTGTCCTTACTATGCACTTTCCTAAGTCCTTGCCTACAAAATCTGTGAGCATAATAAAACTGTCATAGTTGTATGTTACTAAATTAACAAAGGTTTAACACATACGTAACTGGAATACATACCAAAGAAGTATCTCTGCAAATATAAACATTTGAGTGCCTTTGGTATACGCAAAATCACTATCACATGCTTGCTCTGTATATTCAGAGGGAAGAATTGCTTGGGTTATTGGCTTCTGGAGAAGTGGTCGATCCATGAGTGAGAGTCCCTCACATCAACCTCTTAGAAAACCAGCAATGGCCTAACATTTCTAGTTACAGTTGCTACAAGAAACATCAGCACAACGAATGAAGATGGCCCCTGTTTTTACTATAATCCTTATAATAAAGGTCCTGGGCCCCTATTTTTACTGTTGTGTTGATTTGGGCTTATTTCTCTATCTTGTTATTCTGCAAATACTTGAGTCTGAGTGTTTTGGGGTTATTTCTGTATCTTCTTATCCTATCTACATTTGAGTCTCTGCATGTCTGGGGTACGTAATGGTAGCAGACATTCAGAGCAGCATTTGTGTGTACATAATGGCAACACGAAGCACAGGCAATGATAACACCTGACCCAGATCACATACGGAGTCAAAAGGCTCGCCTCTCTGATTGCTCCCCAGATAACACTAGAAATGTGATTAGTGAGACCCAAATGATCTCTGTTCCTCTTCCTGGGATGATCAGACCCAGGAAATTGTGTTGGAGCAACTGTGGTTGAAAATCATTCTGCTGGTAGGGGATTTCTATTTTCAGGCTTCCAGGATGATCCAACCAAAGTGAACTATGTAGGCCGGGCACAGTAGCTTATGCCTGTAATCCCAGCACTTTGGGAGGCCGAGGTGGGTGGATCACTTGAGACCAGGAGTTCGAGACCAACCTGGCCAACATGGTGAAACCCAGTCCCTACTAAAAAGACAAAAATTAGCTTGGGCGGGAGGCGGAGGTTGCAGTGACCCAAGATTGCTCCACTGCATTCCAGCCTGGGCAACAGAGCGAGACTCCATCTCAAAACAAAACAAACAAAAAAACAAAGCGAACAATGTATTGAGAAAAATGTACAATGGATGCCCGGTTTCTACAGTTGTAACAGTATCAAAGTTAATTGTGTCTTCTACAAGCAGTTCTCTGCTGATATTTTATTGAGTGGCTTTTGAATAAAATTTCACTTTTTTTTTTTTTTTAAGGAACTGAAAGACTAGGAAAGGAGGGCTTGGTTATATGCAAGGTTGTTTGGATTAACCTCTGGGATAAATAGGCCTACTGGTTTAATATAACAACTGGTCATTTCCCTCAGTAGTTGGTTACTTATTTCTAAAGAATTATTCAGCACTATTATTGAATGAAGACGCCAGTTTTATGTAACATTGTTATAGTATAGGGCAGATCTATTATTAATAATACAAATAAGCAAACATTTACCAATAAATAAATTAAACATTTGCATTATTTACAATAAAAAACATTTCCAGGAATTCTGATTGCTTTGGAGTTCTTCATACGATTATAGAAATCAGAGAAGTTTCTGGATACCATGTTAATTTAAGGAAAATAAATTAGTGCATCTTCTGGGAAAACCCTCATTAACTGAAACTTTCTTCTAAACATAAAGGTGGACCGGTGAAGTAGACATGACTCCTGGTTTTTGCCTATGCACAATTTGCCATGGCTAGATAAGAAAGAGAATCTCTTTCTCCCGTTGTAGGCAATGATCACACATCTCAGTTTGCTTGAGGTGGCGGTACACATTTATACTTGCTTTCCTGAAATACCTGTAAGTAGAATCTCCTTTCACTCTCAGAAGTGTTTTGGTTTGGATGATAAATTACATGGTCCCTCTTATTCACAAGTCCAGGGGAAAAGCTCTCTCCCTCACACATATCCCCTTGGTGGCAGATTCCCTTTGTTCGGATGAATCACAGATCACAGCACGGAGTCCTACGCCTAATTTCATTTCTCCTGTGTAAAACAGAATTGATTGAATCTGTATTCCCCTTGGTTTTCACTATAAAACTAAATTACCTGTAGTTAAAGCCCAGTTTATCTTACTTGTATGGATTAAATGCCTGTGACTTTTATTGAACATTTTCTGAGATTTGTTAAAATTTTGCAAACATATTATTTGCAATCATTAAAGGCTTATTTTAAATATAGTACTCTAGGATGAACTAAGAACTGTTTTCCACATGAATTTCTTAGTTTCAAGTGTACTGAAAGACCAGATACTGGAAGAACATCAAATTTGTGAACTGGAGTTCCATGCTTCAGTTCATACTGTGTCCCACGTACTGGTGGAAAATAGATCCCAGAGTGCCCAGGATTGGCCCAATTTATACCTGCTCTCCATTGTAGTTATTAAGACTACTCCCTTTCATTCTCAAAAATATCCTGGTTTAGAAGATAAATAATGTGGTCACCCTAATTATCAGCCATATAGAATCAGGCAAATCACTAAGTATTTGTGTTTCCATCCCTCATTTGCAAAAAAAATCACTCATCTCAGAAAGCTATTTTCAGGGGTGAATGAGAAGGAAAACACAAGCGCTTTAAAACATACTAGGAAGTGCAAACCATTAGACAAGCTTCCTATTTTTCATCCTCCCGCTCTGTGTCTGAAAGACACAATGATTTGTGGACTTCTTGAAGCTGATCCTGATTCTTGCTCTCAGCAGCAGATATTGCACTTTCTATTAAAGGTTCAGCCAAAAAAATGGGCAAGATATTTTGTTCTTTTCCTCTGGCTAAGCTCTCCACTACCTTTCATCCACACCACACTCATTCCTGCTTCCAAATCTTCCTGCATGTTCTACCCACCTTGTGGAATATCTAGCTTCTCATTATCACTCTCACTTTCTGTATTCTTAGCTAAAGTCCCATCTCAAACCACATCTTTTGAAAGAAGACTTCTGTGAGTATGATCAGGGGCTTGGAGGTGCCATCTATAACTCCTCCCTACTAAGATTCTGGCCAATTAAGTTTAGGTACCAAAAAAAAGAAAAAAGAAAGAAAGAAAGAAAGAAAAAAGCCCACAAAAAACAATAAATAGGAGAGGAAGCATCGCTTTATTCATTTGGGAAAGCACATGTCACCATCCAGAGCTCTGGTAATGGCTGGAATAGCACTAGGCTGGAGTGGAGAATTCTAATTCCTAGTCCAGATCTAGATCTTGAAACTTACCTGCTTAGGTGTGCCATATGTGAGAGAGAAAGAGTAAAAAGAAGAGAGAAATGAAGAGAGATGGCCTTCGGAGCTGACTGAGCCCGCTGCTTAGAAGGTGATCTCAAGCCTTCCCACATTGGAAATGATGCAGATAATTTCTTTCACCTTACACCAATCATTCTGTCTTCAAACCACATTTTAACTTTGAGGTAAAATTGCACAGTTTAACTAATTGTTCCTTGGTTGTTTCATGTAAGTCAGTTTTTAAATTGTGGCCATATTGTCAGTTCCTGAACATCACTGATTAATTCTTCATGTCTTCAGCATCTTTGAGAGAATCTAGGATAAACATGGCTCCTACTAGAAAATTAATACTTATTGGTTGAATGATTGAGTTGCAGGTTTAAATCTTATGTTTGGAGGGAAAATAAGACCTTTTCTGATTTGATAAGATCACATAGCGGGGCTGTCCTGCTAACGCTGATAATACCCTTGTTGCTATTTTCCTGTAAAAAAAACCTGATGGCTTCCACTCCTTCAAAAGAGGGAGAGAATGCTGAAATGATATCAGCAAACACTTCACCAAGCACTTCATGCTCCTGAAAACACAGGAGACAAAGCATGGAGAATCATTTCAAATGCCGGTGGAATAGATCAGCTCACTGATCAACAGACTCATCTCCTTTCCTCCTATACCTGTAACTGAACCCTATTTCTCAGATTCCTTTGCAGGTAGGCATGGCCATGCAACTGGGTTCTGGCCAATGGAGCGTTGGTAAATGTCCTGTGGACCACTTCTGGCCTGGCCCACAGAAACTTCCTGTATAGGACCTTCCACATGATTTTCCTTCTGCCTGGACAAAGGAAAAGACCCACAGAGAAACTCTGACAGTCCTGATTGGAGGGTATTCCTTGAGAACCTAGTCCCTGAATTAGTACTCAAGGGAGAGATACTCAAAAAGGAACACTAGCTTTGGGCTGCAAGAGAAATAGACTTATTACTTTGAGTTGCTGAAATGAGGTTTACCTGTTAACAGCAATTGGTGTGCAAAGGCTTGCTTCTTGTTGTTAGAATAATCAAGGTATTTTTTCCCTCATAAAACTATGACACAAATAACAGTGACTACAGAATTCACTGATTATAAATTGTACCTGGATTTCAGAGAGGTTACAAAGTGGGGGGGGGAAAAAAGTGCATCTTAAGAGTTGATAAATAGGATAATTCAGTATTTCGGTGTTTTTTTTTTTTTTTTTTTTTTTTTTTTTTTTTAATACCACCATCTGAGTCCCATAGCCAGCTCCATGAAGAATGGAAAAACTACTGTTTCTGATAATCAGAATGTAAGCTCCTAGAGGATTTAAAATTTACCTATCTTATTCACTCTCATATTTCCAACATCTAGAACATCAGTTAACACATTGTAGGCATTCAGGAAAACTTGTCGATGAGGGAAGGATGTCCAAGTTACTGGCAGCATGTGGGCCTGCATGGGGAATGGATTCTTTGTAGTTAAGCTCCTGGGAAAGTGAATGACAATGAGGGTCACAGATTCAGAATCCAGAGTGATTTGGTGAGTTGCATGTTTAATGTCATCATGGTGCAATGCACATCTGCAGTGCTTCTGAAATAGTGCTTGGACGCAGGACCCAGCCTTACAATGAAGACTCTTGAGGAAATGCCTCAAGACTTCAAAAGGTGTGTTTATTTATTGATGTGAAGTATGATCTTTCTGGTCTTCAGTGTTTAAAAATCAATAAAGCAGTTTGATCTATTTGGCTCTGAATAATTTCAAGTGTGTGCTTTGTTTCTGATGATTGCCTTTTATGTCTCCTTGAGGAAGTCGTTATGTCTGAGCGAGGCACACACCATGTCAAGAGTTTGTCCTGCTCAGACATGCCTTGAGTTGGCCTTTTGGGGCAGGGCAGTAAGCAAGAACTGTGGCTTGCCCATTGCTATATCCCCAGTGCCCATTATAGCACCTCACACAGAGTTGGTGCTCAATGCATATTCAATGAATATGCTGTGACTATTATTTAGAATGACTGAATGGATGACTCAAAACTGAAAACTGAATCGACTTCTATCTGGAGTTTGAACATAATATTAGCCCGATTTTGTTTGAATGTTTATTATGAGTCAGGCACTTTACATATATTATCTTGCCTAACGTCAGAAGAAAGTACTGGCATTATCTCTATAGGACGGAGGAAGAAGTAGAGACTCAAGAGAACAAGTCATTTTTACAAAATCACAAGGAGATAGAACTCAGGTTGAGCTCAGGCTAAGCCATTCTTAACCACTTTGCCTAGTTCTTGAGAAATGGTGCACTTTGAGCACTGGAATAGCATTATAACTTCAAGAAGACCCAGCTCCAACTATGCAAATTCATACCTTCTTGGTGGAGGAGCTTGACCTCAAGTTAATGAGCCTGAAAGAGAAGTGAGTAACATTCTTTTTTTGAGAAAAATTGGTCCAGTTGTGCTCCACTTTTTCAGCCCGAGGCATCTGTGATAGCAGGTGAGGGTGAGCAGAGTGATCCACCCCATGCTATCTCTTACCTCAGCTGCTGGGCATCGATAGTTAATTCTAGGCCCCTGTTTATGCAGCATAATATTACAGGCTCAGAGTAACTAAAACATTTATAAGAACCCAGGCTTCTTAGAGCTGCTAGAGGCAGGTCTCCCTGGGAGATGAAAAGATTACAATGTCATCGTCCTTTAAATGATAACAGGGCACTCATGATTTTCTTTTAACCTGAAGGGAAAATCAACACATTTTATACCCTGTGGCACAATAGAACTGGGACTTACATTTCAAAATGATCATTGCTGACATCCTGTTCCATGTGCCACCAATTTTTGTTCAGGCACCTAGAATTTGTTTTTCCTCCAGGAAGTTGGAGTAACGTGTATACATCATTCTCTCACCCAATGTTACACTTATTCATAGTGTCAAACTAGTGGCAGATCGAAATTATTCCACAAGTGCTGCAAAAACGTAAAGTATTTTGTGTTTCAGATTGGTCAGAAAACACAGAATCTCTCTTTTATTTAGTGCCAGGAGATAAACTCATGAGATCCCTGATTATTTGTCAGGCAGCAGTTTCTGTAACAGTAGTTTCCAGTGTTCTTTGAAAAAGCTGTGAGTGCAATGTTCACTGTTCTCTGAGTGCTTGTCGGAGACCCAGGGAGTATTTTAAACATGATGATTCTATCCAGAAATTTTCGAGGAGGTACAAGACTAACTATGGGTTTCTGATTACGGGGCAGGAGGAAGCATTAAAGAAACCCAAGTGCAAGACAGAACACTATTCTTTTCCATTAAAGTATTTCCACTCTGATATTTGGCCTTAACACTGATGAAAACAAAATGTAACTACTTAACTAGAAGCAAGTCACTCTTTGTAGTGTTATGAAAAGGAGACTATGCATACATATATTGAAGGGTGTCATGGACTATCCTTTGAAAGTATTCTCAATGGGCAGGGCATGGTGGCTCATGCGTGTAATCCTAGCACTTTGGGAGGCTGAGGCGGGTGGATCACTTGAGGTCAGGAATTCGAGACCAGCCTGGCCAGTATGGTGAAAAGCTATTTCTACTAAAAAATACAAAAATTAGCTGGTTGTGGTGGCAGGTGCCTATAATCCCAGCTACCTAGGAGGCTGAGGCAGGAGAGTCACTTGAACACAGGAGGTGGAGGTTGCAGTGAGCTGAGATCATGCCACTGCATGGCAGTCAGGGTGAAAGCGTGAAACTCTGTCTCAAAACAAAAAGATATTCTCAGTGAAAATAATGTCCTTAATACTCTTCCTTAGCTAGTGTCATGCCTTTGTCTATAATGATATATATTTGTTATTACCCTCTCTGCTTATTGGGGTGGCATTTAGAAATAACAAGTATTTCATATGGAATACTGATATTATAATGGGCATGAATTTGCAGTCATAAACCCAAATCTGGGCATGCAAGACATGTTACATTTCTTTGTTGTCAAATAGTCCACTCTGAATCCACCTCTTGTCAGGCTAATGAGAGAGAAACTGGTCATTACAGGGGACTAGGAAGTTCCCAGTTAATTAGAAAACAGTAGCAATAGCAATAGTATTGACAAAAGACTAACTTCAAGGTGATCCCTCCAGTTTTCTGTAGGATCACAACTGTTGAAGTTTTTGAAGTCCTGAGAAGTCAGTGTCTATGTGGCTTCCATGTTTCACGTGGGTGAGGAAATATTTTGATGCCAAGATGTCAGCTTCCTTAGGCACAACTATTAGTACTTTTTTTCTAAGTCATCTGTTGGGCAGGGTCTGTTCCTTGTATTTTCTGATCCTGTTGATTTTACATTCATTGGATGCGAGGTGAATCTATTATAAAGCTAATAAAACTAGATTCAAGACCCCTCGCTTGCAAAAGACATTCTCAGGTCATTGGATGGGGCCCAGCAATATTCACATGATTAGTTTTACAAAATTTTCAGAAGTGAAATTTTTTGATTACAAAAGACCACTATGTCTACCCTGATTTCTTTTTATTCTTTTTTAACTTGTATTTTAAGTTCACGGGTACATGAGCAGGTTTGTTACATAGGTAAACTTGTGTCATGAGAGTTTATTATATGAATTACTTTATCAACCAGGTATTAAGACTAGTACCCGTTAGTTATTTTTCTGGATCCTCTCCCTCCTCCCAACCTCAACCCTCCAATAGACCCCAGTGTGTGCTTTTCCACTCTATGTGTCCATGTGTTCTCATCATTTATCTCCCACTTATAAGTGAGGACACGGGATATTTGGTTTTCTGTTCCTGGATTAATTTGCTAAGGATAATGGTCTCCAGCTCCATCCATGTCCCTGCAAAGGACATGTTCTCATTCTTTATTTTTGACTGCAGAGTATTTCATGGGCTCTACCACATTTTCTTTATCCAGTCTGCCATTGATGGGCATTTAACGTTGATTCCATGTCTTTGCTATTGTGTATGGTGCTGCACAGGCAAACATTTCATCAGATGAAGACAACAAAAGCAATGGCAATGAAAGCAAATTTACAAATAGAATCTAATTAAATTAAAGAGCTTCTGCATAGCAAAAGAAACTATCAGCAGAGTAAACAGACAATCTACAGAATGAGAGAAAACTTTTGCAAACTATGCATCTGACAAAGGTCTAATATCCAGCATCCATAAGGAACTTTAAATTTACAAGAAAAAACAAAAAGTGGGCAAAAGACAAAAACAGACATTTCTTTTTATATATATTATTATTATACTTTAAGTTCTAGGGTACACGTGCACAACGTGCAGGCTTGTTACATAAGTATACATGTGCCATGTTGGTTTGCTGCACCCATCAACCTGTCATTTACATTAGGTATTTCTCCTAATGATATACCTCCCCCAGACCCCCACTCCCTGAGATGTTCCCTGCCCTATGTCCATGTGTTCTCATTGTTCAACACCTATGAGTGAGAACATATGGTGTTTCCTTTTCTGTCCTTGTGATAGTTTGCTAAGAATGATGGTTTCCAGCTTCCCTGCAAAGGACATGAACTCATCCTTTTTCATGGCTGCATAGTATTCTACGGTGTATATGTGTCACATTTTCTTAATCCAGTCTATCATTGATGGACATTTGGGTTGGTTCCAAGTCTTTGCTATTGTGAATAGTGCCACAATAAATATATATGTGCATGTGTCTTTATAGTAGCATGATTTATAATCTTTTGGGTATATACCTAGTAATTGGATTGCTGGGTCAAATGGTATTTCTAGTTCTAGATCCTAGAGGAATCATCACACTGTCTTCCACAATGGTTGAACTAATTTACACTCCCATCAACAGTGTAAAAGCGTTCTTATTTCTCCACATCCTCTCCAGCATCTGTTGTTTCCTGACTTTTTAATGATCATCATTCTAACTGGCATGAGATGGTATCTCATTGTGGTTTTTATTTGTATTTCTCTGATGACCAGTGATAATGATCAGTGTTTTTTCACATGTCTATTCGCTGCATAAATGTCTTCTTTTGAGGAGTGTCTGTTCATATCCTTTGCCCACTTTTTGATGGTTTTTGTTTTTTTTTCTTCTAAATTTGTTTAAGTTCTTTGTAGATTCTGGATATTAGCCCTTTGTCAGATGGGTAGATTGTGAAGATTTTCTCCCATTCCATAGGTTGCCTGTTCACTCTGATGATAGTTTCTTTTGCTGTGCAGAAGCTCTTTAGTTTAATTAGATCCCATTTGTCAATTTTGGCTTTTGTTGCCAATGCTTTTTGTATTTTAGTCATGAAGTCTTTGCCCATACCTATGTCCTGAATGGTATTGCCTAGGTTTTCTTCTAGGGTTTTTATGGTGGTTTTAGGTCTTACATTTAAGTCTTTAATGCATCTTGAGTTAATTTTTGTATATGGTGTAAGGAAGGGATTCAGTTTCAGCTTTCTACACATGGCTAGCCAGTTTTCCCAGCACCATTTGTTAAATAGGGAATTCTTTCCCCATTGCTTATTTTTGTCAGGTTTGTCAATGATCAGATGGTTGTAGATGTTTGGTGTTATTTCTGAGCCCTATGTTTTGTTCCATTAATGTATATATTTGTTTTGGTACCAGTACCATGCTGTTTTGGTTACTGTAGCCTTGTAGTATAGTTTGAAATCAGGATAGTGTGATGCCTCCAGCTTTGTACTTTTTGCTTAGGATTGTCTTGGCTATGCAGGCTTTTTTTTGGTTCCTTATGAACTTTAAAGTAGTTTTTTCCATTTCTGTAAAGAAAGTCAGTGGTAGCTTGATAGGGATAGCATTGAATCTATAAATTACCTGGGGCAGTATGGCCATTTTCACGATATTCATTCTTCCTATCCATGAGCATGGAATGTTCTTTCATTTGTGTCTTCTTTTATTTCGTTGAGCAGTGGTTTGCAGTTCTCCTTGAAGAGATCCTTCACATCCCTTGTAAGTTGGATTCCTAGGTATTTTATTCTTTTTGTAGTAATCGTGAATGGGAGTTCACTCATGATTTGTCTGTCTGTTTGTCTATTATTGGTATATAGGAATGCTTGTGATTTTTGCACATTGATTTTGAATCCTGAGACTTTGCTGAAGTTGCTTATCAGCTTAAGGGGATTTTGGGCTGAGATGATAGGTTTTTCTAAATATACAATCTGTCATCTGCAAACAGAGACAATTTGACTTCTTCTTTTCCTAATCCAATATGCTTCATTTCTTTCTCTTGCCTGATTACCCTAGCCAGAACTTCCAACACTGTGTTGAATAGGAGAGGTGAGAAAGGGCATCCTTGTCTTGTGCTGGTTTACGAAAGGAATACTTCCAGTTTTTGTCCATTCAGTATGATGTTGGCTGTAGGTTTATTATGAATAGCTCTTATTATTTTGAGATACGTTCCATCAGTACCTAATTTATTGAGAGTTTTTAGCATGAAGGGCTGTTGAATTTTGTTAAAGCCCTGTTGCCTTTTGTCAAAGGTCTTTTCTGCATCTATTGAGATAATCATGTGGTTTTTGTCATTGCTTCTATCTGTGTGATGGATTATGTTTATTGAGTTGCGTATGTTGAACCAGACTTGCATCCCAGGTATGAAGCCGACTTGACTGTGGTGGATAAGTTTTTGATGTGCTGCTGGATTTGGTTTGCCAGTATTTTATTGAGGATTTTTGTGTCAATATTCATCAGGGATATTGGCCTAAAATTCAATTACTTTTTATTTTTATTTATTTTTGTTTTAGTGTGTCTCTACCTGGCTTTGGTATCAGGATGATGCTAGACTCATAAAATGAGTTAGAGAGGATTTCCTCTTTCCCTATTGATTGGAATAGTTTCAGAAGGAATGGTACCAGCTCCTCTTTGTAACTTTGGTAGAATTCGGTTGTGAATCCATCTGGTCCTGGACTTTTTTTGGTTGGTAGGCTATTAGTTATTGCCTCAATTTCAGAACCTATTATCGGTCTATTCAGATATTCAACTTCTTCCTGGTTTAGTCTTGGGAGGATGTATGTGTCCAGGAATTTATCCATTTCTTCTAGATTTTCTAGTTTATTTGCATAGAGGTGTTTATAGTATTCTCTGATAGTAGTTTTGTATTTTTGTGGAATCTGTGGTGTTATCTCCTTTGTCATTTTTTATTGCATCTATTTGATTCTTTTCTCTTTTCTTCCTTATTAGTCTTGCTAGCGGTCTATCTATTTTGTTGATCTTTTCAAAAAAACTGCTCCTGGATTCATTGATATTTTGAAGGGTTTTTTGTGTCTCTATCACCTTCATTTCTGCTCTGATCTTAGTTATGTCTTGCCTTCTGCTAGCTTTTGAATTTGTTTGCTCTTGCTTCTCTAGTTCTTTTAATTGTGATGTTAGGGTGTCAATTTTAGATCTCTCTTGCTTTCTTTTGTGGGCATTTATTACTATAAATTTCCCTCTACACATTGCTTTAAATGTGTTCCAGAGATTCTGGTACATTGTGTCTTTGTTCTCATTGGTTTCAAAGCACATCTTTATTTCTGCCTTCATTTCGTTATTTACCCTGTATTCATTCAGAAGCAGGTTGTTCAGTTTCCATGTAGTTGAGTGGTTTTGAGTGAGTTTCTTAATCTTGAGTTCTAATTTGATTGCAGTGTGGTGTGAGAGACAGTTTGTTGTGATTTCTGTTCTTTTACATTTGCTGAGGAGTGTTTTACTACCAAATATGTGGTCAATTTTAGAGTAAATGTGATGTGGTGCTGAGAAGAATGTATATTCTGTTGATTTGGGGTGTAGAGCTCTGTAGATGTCTATTAGGTTTGCTTGGTCCAGAGCTGAGCTCAAGTCCTGAATATCCTTGTTAACCTTCTGTCTCGTTAATCTGTCTAATATTAATAGTGGGGTGTTAAAGTCTCTCATTATTACTGTGTGGGAGTCTAAGTCTCTTTGTATGTCTTAAGAACTTGCTTTATAAATCTGGATGCTCTTGTATTGGATGCATATATACTTAGGACAGTTAGCTCTTCTTGTTGCATTGATTCCTTTACCATTATGTAGTGGCCTTCTTTGTCTCTTTTGATCTTTATTGGTTTAAAGTCTGTTTTATCAGAGACTAGGATTGCAACACCTGCTTTTTTTTTTTTCTTTCCATTTGCTTGGTAGATCTTCCTCCATCCCTTTATTTTGAGCCTATATATGTCTTTGCATGTGAGATGGGTCTTCTGAATGCAGTACACTGATGGATCTTGGCTCTTTATCCAATTTGCCAGTCTGTGTCTTTTAATTGGGGCATTTAACCAGTTCACTTTTAAGGTTAATATTGTTATGTTTGAATTTGATCCTGTCATTTTGATGTTAGTTGGTTATTTTGCCTGTTAACTGATGCAGTTTCTTCATAGCATCAATGGTCTTTACAATTCGGCATGTTTTTGCAGTGACTGGTACTGGTTGTTCCTTTCTATGTTTAGTGCTTTCTTCAGGAGCTCTTGTAAGTCAGGCCTGGTGGTGACAAAATCTCTCAGCATTTACTTGTCTGTAAAGGATTTTATTTCTCCTTCACTTATGAAGCTTAGTTTGACTGGATATGAGATTCTGGGTTGAAAACTCTTTCCTTTAAGAATGTTGTATGTTGCCCCCCACTCTCTTCTGGCTTGTAGAGTTTCTGCCAAGAGCTCTGCTGTTAGTCTGATGGCCTTCCCTTTGTGGGCAACTCTACCTTTCTCTCTGGCTGCCCTTAACACTTTTTCCTTGGTTTCAACCTTGGTGAATCTGACAATTATGTGTCTTGGGGTTGCTGTTCTTGAGGAGTATCTTTGTGGTGTTCTCTGTATTTCCTGAATTTGAATGTTGGCCTACCTTGCTAGGTTAGGGAAATTCTCCTGGATAGTATCCTGCAGAGTGTTTTCTTACTTGATTCCATTCTCCCCGTTACTTTCTGGTGCACCAATCAAACGTATATTTGGTCTTTTCACATAGTCCCATATTTCTTGGAGGCTTTGTTCATTTCTTTTCACTGTTTTTCCTCTAATCTTGTCTTCTTGCTTTATTTCATTAATTTGATCTTCAATCACTGATATCCTTTCTTTCACTTGATCGAATCAGCTATTGAAGCTTGTGCATGTGTCATGAAGTTCTTGTACCATGGTTCTCAGCTCTGTTAAGTCATTTAAGGTCTTCTCTACAGTGTTTATTCCAGTTAGCCATTCATCTAACTTTTTCAAGATTTTTAGCTGCCTTGCAATGGGTTAGAACATGCTCCTTTAGCTTGGAGAAGTTTGTTATTACCAACCTTCTGAAACCTACTTCTGTCAACTCATCAAACTAATTCTCCATCCAGTTTTGTTCCCTTGCTGTCGAGGAGCTGTGATCCTTTGGAGGATAAGCGGCGCTCTGTTTTTTGGAATTTCCAGCTTTTCTGCTCTGGTTTCTCCCCATCTTTGTGGTTTTATCCACCTTTGGCGTTTGATGTTGGTGACCTACAGATGGGGTTTTGGTGTAGATATCTTCTTTGTTGATGTTGATGCTATTCCTTTCTGTTTGTTAGTTTTCCTTCTAACAGTCAGACACCTCAGCTGCAGGTCTGTTGGAGTTTGCTGGAGGTCCACTCTAGACCCTGTTTGCCTGGGTTTGACCAGTGGAGGCTGCAAAACAGCAAATATTGCTGCCTGATCCTTCCTTGGGAAGCTTCATCTCAGAGGAGCACCTGTCTGTTGGAAGTGTCTGTTGGCCCCTACTGGGAGGTGTTTCCCAGTCAGGCTACACGGGGGTCAGGGACTCGCTTGAGGAGGCAGTCTCGACCACCATGCTGAGAGAACCACCACTCTCTTCAGAGCTGTCAGACAGGGACATTTAAGTTTGCAGAAGCTGTCTGCTGCCTTTTGTTCTACTATGCCCTGCCCCCAGAGGTGAAATCTATAGAAGTAGTAGGCCTTGCTGAGCTGCGGTGGACTCCACCCTCTTTGTGCTTCCTGGCCTCTTTGTTTACACTGTGAGTACTCAAGCCTCAGCAATGGTGGACGCCCCTCTTCGCATCAAGCTGCAGCATCACAGGTTGATCTCAGACTGCTATGTTAGCAGTGAGCAAGGCTCCATGGGTGTAGGACCTCCTGAGCCAGGCACGTGAGGGTATCTCCTGGTCTGCCAGTTGCTAAGACTGTGGGAAAAGTCCAGTATTTGGTCAGGAGTGTACTGTTTCTCCAGGTGCAGTCTGTCATGGCTTCCCTTGGCAAGGAAAGGGAAATCCCCCACCCCTTGTGCTTCCCAGGTGAGGCAACATCCCATCCTGCTTCAGCTCACCCTCCGTGGACTGCACCCACTGTCCAACCAGTCCTAATGAGATGAACCAGGTACCTCAGTTGGAAATGCAGAAATCACCTTTTTTCTGTATCAGTCTCACTGGGAGCTGCAGACTGGAGCTGTTCCTATTTGGCCATCTTGGCAGACATTTCTTAAAAGAAAACATACATGCAGCCAATAAGCATATGGAAAAAAGCTCAATATCATTGACCATTACAGAAACGCGAATCAAAACCACAATGAGATACCATCTTACACCATTCAGAATGGCTATTAATAAAAAGTAAAAAATTAAGAGATGCTGGCAAGGTTGTGGAGAAAAAGAAATGCTTATACACTATTGGTGAGGGTGTAAATTAGTTCAACCATTGTGGAAGACAGTGTGGTGATTCTTCAAAAACCTGAAGACAGAAATACCATTCAATCCAGCAATCCCATTACTAGGTATATAACCAGAGAAATAGAAATCACTCTATTATAAAGACACATGCATGTGTACACTGATTTCTTTTCATGTTAGATGGCTTTAGAGTGCTTCCTGGCATTATGGAAATCGTAATAAATGGAAGTTGAATCAAGGAAATATTTAGTTTGCTGAGGTCATGCTGAGTGCCTTCTGTGTGTGATTATATTATTGCTCTTCATATGAGTATAGGAATGATTTCCAGAAATGCTCCCATGACTGGCTCAGTGTTGAAAACAGTGGTGCAGGACCAGAGGTTGATTGTGACATAAACAGATCCTAAGGCACTGGAAGTATGTGGGTAATGAAGAAAAAATGAGGTTTGAAAAGTTTGGAGCCAGAAGCTATTCTATGGGAAATTCTTCCAGTTATCAGATGTTTAGCATTGAAGCAATTTTTGCTGATAATTAGTCAAAAAATTCTCTAAAGGGAATAAACTTGTTAATCCATTATATGCAATTATTTAAATATCACATACATTTTTATTTTTAAGCTAAAAGCATGAAAATATTATTACTCAGAATATTCGTATTTGTAGCGCAATACAAATACTTTCCACATAGCAGTGCCATAAATATTAAATTCTTCTAAGTGCGAAATCACGTTTTATGCCTCCCAACAAATGAGCTCATACCTTAGTATATCCGAGGCATATTGTCCTGAAGTAATTTGGAGATCCCAGATGAATTGACATTCAAAATTACCACCAACATTTCAAAACACCCTGAAAAAATAAGTGGTCCAATGATGTGCTATACATATTTGTCATTATGCTAATATACTTAATATTAGAAAATTATTATTACACAACTGTAGAGCTCATGACAATATGACAGTAGGCTAAAAATAAGTTTGAACTGTTTTTTTACATACCTTAAATTCAAATTAATTTTGTACATTGTTATCCAGAATTATTAACTACAAAAAAAGCCAGATACTATGGGAAGAGAATATTCTAATGGAAGCCAGAAAATATAATAAAAAGACAATCTTGGCAAAAGATAATTTGGCACAAAAGACAAAATTTGGTAACATGTCAAAAACTCTTTTATTGTAACTGAAACTAAGAATTCTGATGGTCAAAATCATAAAAAAAATCATGATAGACAAACAAAAACATGAACAGATAATAAGGATGACAACAGAAGAGGTAAAGAAATGAATAGACTCCCACGCTGTGAACAAAAAGTAGAAGGAAAATGAAAGTAATAGCAAAGAAAAACATAATTTTTATAGTTACCAGTGCATGATGGAATTTCAATAACAGCTTTATGGAGAAATTAATTGACTTTGATAAGTGGCATGTTTGTCCTGATAAATGTACCCCAGCATTGTTTCATAAAAGAAATTTGTTTCCCTCTTCAAATTGTGATGCCAATAATAATTAGAGAGTTTAACAAATATACAAGGGACAATAGAAATATCTTTAAAGTTGGTATTATTAACAACACCAAAAGAAAAATGTTCAAACTGTTTTGAGATCCCAGCTAGTGAGTCTAAGATAAGATGTTGTATATATTGTGTAATTGATAACGTGTTTTAATAGGCATACATAACTTCCTGAAAGTCAGGAAGACTCCACAGACAAGCAGGTACTGGAATTACATATCAATAAAAAACAAATGCACTAGACACTACCTTGAAGAACAGAGAAGAGTCAGTTTTATTATTAATGTTTAGTATTGTTCTTAAACATTTAGAAGAGTGGTTATGCCTATTTTTTTAACTGTAATTGGCAATTTATAATTGTATCAATGTTATAAGGTACAAAGGGATGTTATGATTTATGAGCATAATGTGGAATAATTAGATCAAGTCAGTTAACACATGCATAATACTTATTTGTGGTGAGGACATTTGGAATTTATTATCTTAGCATTTTGAAAAGTACAATACTCTAGTATTAACTATATCTACCATGGTGTGAAATAGAACTATAAAAAATTTCCTCCTGTCTGAGATTTTGTACCCTTTAATCATCATCTCCCTATTTTATGCACCCAACAGCCTCTGTAGCCACCATCCTACTCTTTATTTCTATAAATTTGATCATTTTAGATTCCATATGCAAGTGAGATCATCTGGTATTCATCTTTCTGTGCCTCGTTTATTTTACTCATCATAATATTCTCCAATTCTATCCATGTTGTCACAGATGACAGAATTTGCTTCTTTTTTAAGGCTGAATAGTATTCCATTGTGTATATATGCCACATTTTCTTTATTCTTTCATCTGTCTATGGCCACTTAGGTTGATTCCATAACTTGAACAGTGTTGCACTTAACATGGAGAGCAAACATATCTTCAACAAACTGATTTCAAATATTTTGTGCAAATACCCAGAAGTGGAATTGCTGGACCACAGGGTAATTCTATTTTTAGTTTATTGAGAGACCTCCATATAGTTGGCAAGGAGGTAGAGAAAGAGCAACCTTGTACCGTGTTGGGGGGTATGTCAATTAGCATAGGCATTATACAAAACTGTATGGCGGTCTCTCGTAAAATGTCTGTTCAGGTCCCTTGTAGCAATCTTGTCATTGATTTTTTTTTCTTGCTATTGAGTTGTTTGAGCTCCTTATATATTTTGAATATTAACTCCCTATCAAAGTTATGGCTTGAAAATATTTTCTCTCATTCCATAGGCTATCTCTGCATACTGATAATTGTTTCCATTACTATGCAGAAGTTTTCAGTGTGATGAAATCCCATTTATCTATTTGTTGCTTCTATTGCTGGTGCTTTTGGGGTCAAACTCAAAAAAATCATCACACAGATCTATGTCATGTAGTTTTTCCTCTCTATTTTCTCCTAGTAGGTTGATAGTTTCTTGCCTTATATTTATGTCTTTAATCCATTTTTAGTTGAATTTTGTAAATGGAGTGAGATAATGGTTCAATTTCTTTCTTCTTCACATGGATATCCAGCTTTCTCATCACCATTTATTAAAGAGACTATAATTTTCCTGTTGCATATTCTTGGCACCTTTGTCAAAAACCAATTGTTCAAAAATGGATGGGTTCATTTCTGGGCCCTATATTCTGTTCCATTTGTCAATGTGTCTATTTTTTTTTTTTTTTTTTTGCCAGTAATGCAGCTTTAATTACCATAGCCTGTAGTATGGTTTGAAATCAGGTAGAGTGATACCTCTGGCTTTGTTTATTTTTTCTCATGATTGCCTTGGCTATCTGTATTTTAGTTTTATTTAATTTATTTTTTTTTTTTGTGGCTCCATATAAATGTTAGGATTTTTTTTTTCTATTTCTATGAAAAATGACATTGAAATTTTGATAGGTGTTGCATTGAATTTGTAGATCTGCTTTGTAGTATAAATGTTTTAGAAATATTAATTCTTCCAATCCATGAACGTGAAATATCTTCCCATGTATTTGTGCCTTTAATTTCTGTATTAGTCCATTCTCATGCTGCTAATAGACATACAAAAGACTGGGTAATTTATAAAGGAAAGGTGTTTAATTGACTCACAATTCCACATGGCTGGGGAGGCCTCACAATCATGGTAGAAGTCAGAGAAGGAACAGAGGCATGCCAATATGCATTTGAGAAGAATACATATTCTGATGCTATTGAGTAGAATGTTCTTTATGTCTTTTAGGTCTGTTTGGTCTAAATGATAAATTCCAATCTTTCCTTATTAATGTCTTTGTTGGAGTGAACAGTCTTTTGCTTAAAGTGGGGTATTAAAATTTTCCACTATTAAAGTATTGCAATTTATCTCTGCTTTCAGATCCTTTAATGTTTGCTTTACATATTTGCGTGCTTCAGTGTTAAGTGTATATATTTAAAATTGTTATATCTTCTTGATGAATTGACCGTTTTATCATTATATAATTTTCTCCTTTGTTTCTTTTTACAGTTTTTTACTTAAAGTCTATTTTATCTGACACAAGTATAGCTCTCACTGTTCTATTTGGTTTCCATTTGTGTGGGATGTCTTTTTCTACCCCTTCACTTTCAGTCTATGTGTATCCATGAAACTTAGGTGAGTTTTCCTGAAGGCAGCATATAGTTGGATTTTACCTTTTTATTCATTAAATCACTCTATATCTTTATATTGAGAATTTAATCAATTTACATTTAAGTAATTATTGATAGGTAAGAACTTACTACTTTTTGAAAATTACTTTCTAATTTTTTGCAGATTCTTTCTTCCTGTCATGTCATCTTCCCTTACTGTTTGATGACTTTCTTTAGTGGTATGCTTTGAATCCTTTTTATTTTTGTTCTGTATTTCCACAGAATATTTTTGTTTTGTGGTTACCATGAGGTGTGCATAGACCATGTTGTACTCATATCAGCTTATTTAAAGCTTATAACAACTAATTTGCCTGCATACAACTCTACACCCCTCCATTTTATGTTTTTATGTCATAATTTACACCTTTTTGCAATGTGCATACTTTGATAATTTATTTTAGATGTGTTGGTTATTAATAGTTTTGTTTTGTAACCATTGTACTAGAGACACAATTGCCTTACATGCTATCTTTAAAGTTCTAGAGTACTCTGAATATGGCTCTGTTTTACTTATATTATTGAATTTTGTGCTTTCATGTTTCACATTATCAATTAGCAGCTTTTTGTTTTAGTTTGAATAACTCCTTTTAGTAATTCCTGTTAGGCAGGTTTAAGGTGATAAACTCTCTTAGCTTTTGTTTGTCTGGGAAAATTTTTATTTCTCCCTATTTTCTGAGAGACAGAGTTGAGGGATAAAGTATTCTTTGTTGGTAGGATTTGTTTTCACCACTTTGAATATGTCATTTCACTGTTTATTGGTATGCAGAGTTTTGCTGAGAAATCTGCTGGTAGTCATATTCAAATTCCTTTGTATGTGTATGTGATGTGTTTCTTATTATTTACTAATTTCAGACTTTTTTTCTTTTTCTTTTTCTTTTTCTTTTTTTTTTTTTTTTGAGATGGAGTCTCACTCTGTCGCCCAGGCTGGAGTGTGGCAGCATGATCTCAGCTCACGGCAACCTCTGCCTCCCAGATTCAAGTAATTCTCCTACCTCAGCCTCCTGAGTAGCTGGGATTACAGGCACGCAACACCACTCCTGGCTAATTTTTGTATTTTTAGTAGAGATGGGGTTTCACCATGTTGCTCAGACTGGTCTTGAACTCCTGACCTGTGATCCACCTTCCTCGGCCTCCCAAAGTGCTGGGATTACAGGCATGAGCCACCACGTCCAGCCTGTCTTTGATTTTTGATAGTTTGATTATTATGTGTTGTGGTGTACTCCTCTTTGGGTTGCAATTGGTTAGAGACCTTTACACTTCCTGTGCCTGGGTGTTGGCATCTATCCCCAGATTAGGAAAGTTTTTGGCTATTATTTCTTTTGATATATTTTTTTGCCCCCTTTCTCTTTCTTCTTCTTCGTGATTTTTAGCATGTGGAGGTTTGGTCTCCTGATGGTGTCTCATAATTCTCACAGGCTTTCTCCATTCTCTTTCATTCTTTTGTCTTTTTGTTCCTCTGACTAGGTAATTTCAAGTGTCTGTCTTCCAGCTCACTGACTCTTACTTCTGCTTGATCAAGTCTTCATTGAAGCTTTCAACTAAAGGCTTCAGTTTAGCCTCTGTATTTTTCATTGCCAGGGTTTCTATCTGGTTCTTTTTTTAATTGTTTCTAGCTCTTTATGAAACTTCTAACTTTTTTTCTTCTATTGCCTTCAAATTTCATTTAAATTTTCTATCTGCATATTCTTGAGGTTCACTGAACTCTTTATGAATACTATTTATAGCTCCCCATTTTTTGGAGTCTGTTATTGGATCTTAATTAGTTTCTTTTGGAGATTTCAAGATTCCCTGAATTTTGTGATCCTTATGTCCTTGTGTTGCTGTCTGTACACATGAAGAGACTGCCTCCTTTTCCAGCCTTTACAGGGGTTCTATGGTGAGGATATACTTTCATTATTTAGTTCAGATTGTGATTTTGGAAGGGTCAGCTTGTAATGACACCAGGCAGGGAGAGCTTGTTGTGAATTCTCCAGTTGACTGGCCCACTGCCTTTGTTCTGATGGTTGGGCTACTGACTGTGCTCCACTGTTTGTTGAGGTTACTGGCTAGGTATTGCTAGTGGAGCTGCTGGCTGGGAATTGTGAGGGATTCTTATCAGATTGGTCACAAGATGTATTTCTGGGCAGGGTAATTCTGCTCTTTGGGATCTACAGTTGTGCAGGTCTGCAGGCTAGACTTTGAGGATAGGTAGAATTGTTGCTCAGGATAGGTAGTATCAGAAGCTATGATCCTTAGAAATGCATGATTGAGGATTATCTCACTGCTAGGGTGGAGATGTGTGTGGTGAGCTTTTGGCTGAGTTCACTAGCTGTTTGACCTACTGGGTCAAGCAGGTTTAACCCTTCTGCTTCTCTAAGATCAGTGAGGTGAAAGTCTTTTTGCCTGGAAAGAGTATTGGGAGTGCTTTTTGGCTGCGTGGAGCTACTGCCTGACTTCCTGAGTCAAACAGACCTAGCCCCTTTGCTTTCCTGAAATCCATAAAAGTGGGAGTCTCTCTGCCTGGGCAGAGTGATTGCCAGGCTCTTTGGCTGGGTGGAGCCACTGCTCGACTGCTAAAGTAAGTCTGGTCTCTCTGATACACTTACCTGAGATGTGGGAAGGTACACGTCTCCCTGCCTGGGTGTGGTCATCAGGAAGGGCTCTGAGACTACGCAGGAAGACTAGTAGTATAGGAACTCAAGCTAGGTTGTACTTCCCACCATGCTTCTGAAGGGGATCAGCTCGGTTTTGTAGGTGGGCTATGAGGTTTTCAGATATCTCTGATTGGCAAGAATAGCTGACAGGAACACAGAGGTACTACCAAGATCTGTGCACTGGTCACTATGCCTTCTTTCTTTGTTTCTACGTAACTCCACCTGGTCTACTCATGCCATTTTTCCTAGGGTTCCCCATGAAATGAGACTAGAGTGAGCTGCCCAGAAAGCATCTTCGAATGCAAGGAAAACTGGATGATTTCCTCAGCTTCTCTTTTCCCCTTGTAGAAATTGTAGGCCTAAGAAATTCCTCTCAATCTGGCACCATGTAGACTTGGAAGAGGATGAGGCAGCATAATCAGTATGAGACTGTTTTCCTCATCCTTCTAATGAAAATTTCAACCAGTTCCATGGAAAACGTAGGTGTCTCAGGCTTGTTGCCAAATGCTGGGGTTTTCAAAGGATCTTCCAGTCTATAGATACTTGCTAGATAAACTTTCTGTAAAGGGTGTGGAACTAGAGACATCTTATTTTGCCATTTTTCTGATGTCATTCTTCCTATCAAATTTTTAAGTGAAAGGCTTTCCCCTTCAGAGAACACAATGAAAAATAGTGTTCTTTAAGTAATGATAATTATTGAAATAATGCGTATTACTAAGTAAATGCTACATTTGATTTGTTTTTGCATGAACACTTGGAAAAAATTTCAAAATGAATGACCAAATGTGCCTTAATTATCCCAATTTATTCATTAGAATTAAATAATGGGAAAACTTATAAAGTATTAAATCAGGTAAACCAGATACCAAAAATTACTATATTATTATAGCATCTACAACAAATGTGATCAACTGGTTATTATCATGTGCTACTGTTTTCACTGAAACCTCATGAATGACTTTTAAATATTTATTTAAATATTCCAAAAATTCTCTGTATGTAAAAGGGATAAGTGAAATTTCTGAATATGCTCCTGGATTATTTAATAATCCAATTAACGAAGAGAAGTGAACACATTAGAAAAATATTTAAATTTCTTGCCACTTTAAGATGAAATAGTGACTTTAATGATCATATTATAAATGCATAATACAATACTACAATGATGACATCAATGACAAACTGGTCAATGAGTATTATTAATTGAAACGATATTTAAGATTGATCGCAGTCAAAGAAAACTTGAAATGACCTGATATCTTACAACTCACATAAAAAAGAAACTTGAAAGAAGTTTTCCTGAATTTGACAATTCAAAAAATTAACATGATATTACTAAAATAATTTGTAAAGCTGAAAGAAAATTTTTTAAAGTTTAAATAACAACTAAAGACAATAATGCATCAAAATTCAATGAGCTCTGCTAGAAGAAAGACTACATTTTCTACCTTTTCTATAGAAAATTAACAATTGTCACATGAAAAAGCTATCAAAGAGTATGCAGCTAATAAACATAAGCAAAAATAGTATCATATAGGTGGGTAGGGCAGTTCATAAATAAAATATTTATAATTTATTTATGTATTTATGTTGCTTTCTATTTTTAAATGCCTTTAAAATATATAATTTGTTGTGTTTTTTTCTCCTTCTAAATTAATTTTCTTCCTTAATTTTGTATTCACAACTTTGTATTTTTTAAAAAAAGATTCCGTAAATGGTATGCGACTTAGACTTGTGAAACCTTTGGTCTGTCCCCGCTCTAATCTTAGGCTTCCTTTTGGTTTGGGAAGGTATCTTCATTTTTCCTCTTTGAACCTTTTCCTTCTTGCCTGGAGCCAAAGACAGAAAGCCAGAAGGCAACTTCTGTTCTAGGGGTAATGATATTTTTGTCCCCTGGAGCACTGGAGATCAAAAGATTGGGGGGAATGCAAGGAAATGAGTAGAAAATATTGTGAGAATATTTACGAAGGGAAAATATACTTCCATCTAGCATTGTGCCACACTTGGATGCCTGCCCTTTGCTCTACCAGCTCCCTGATCTGCTATTCATTCGCCATGACGTTCAGAGTAATCTCTAAAGCAAAAATTAAAGAACTAAATGAATGCCTTACTTAGTCATGTGACTTGTTGATTTATTTATTGGGTCCCTGCTCTGCCTGCACAACACTGGGCTGTCCACAAGTGTAGATTTCTTTTTTTTTTTTTTAATTTATTTATTATTATTATACTGTAAGTTGTAGGGTACATGTGCATAACGTGCAGGTTTGTTACATATGTATACTTGTGCCTT
>NC_044981.1:117485462-117547951 GCF_008728515.1 Papio anubis | reverse complement strand
TGGGATGCAAGGCTGGTTCAACATTCGCAAATCAATAAACATAATCCAGCATATAAACAGAACCAAAGACAAGAACCACATGATTATCTCAATAGATGCAGAAAAGGCTTTTGACAAAATTCAACAGCCCTTCATGCTAAAAACGTTCAATAAATTCGGTATTGATGGAACGTACCTCAAAATAATAAGAGCTATTTATGACAAACCCACAGCCAATATCATACTGAATGGGCAAAAACTGGAAAAATTCCCTTTGAAAACTGGCACAAGACAGGGATGCCCTCTCTCACCACTCCTATTCAACATAGTGTTGGAAGTTCTGGCTAGGGCAATTAGGCAAGAGAAAGAAATCAGGGGTATTCAGTTAGGAAAAGAAGAAGTCAAATTGTCCCTGTTTGCAGATGACATGATTGTATATTTAGAAAACCCCATTGTCTCAGCCCAAAATCTCCTTAAGCTGATAAGCAACTTCAGCAAAGTCTCAGGATACAAAATTAATGTGCAAAAATCACAAGCATTCTTATACACCAATAACAGACAAACACAGAGCCAAATCATGAATGAACTTCCATTCACAATTGCTTCAAAGAGAATAAAATACCTAGGAATCCAACTTACAAGGGATGTAAAGGACCTCTTCAAGGAGAACTACAAACCACTGCTCAGTGAAATAAAAGAGGACACAAACAAATGGAAGAACATATCATGCTCATGGATAGGAAGAATCAATATCGTGAAAATGGCCATACTGCCCAAGGCAATTTATAGATTCAATGCCATCCCCATCAAGCTACCAATGAGTTTCTTCACAGAATTGGAAAAAACTACTTTAAAGTTCATATGGAACCAAAAAAGAGCCCGCATCTCCAAGACAATCCTAAGTCAAAAGAACAAAGCTGGAGGCATCACGCTACCTGACTTCAAACTATACTACAAGGCTACAGTAACCAAAACAGCATGGTACTGGTACCAAAACAGAGATATAGACCAATGGAACAGAACAGAGTCCTCAGAAATAATACCACACATCTACAGCCATCTGATCTTTGACAAACCTGAGAGAAACAAGAAATGGGGAAAGGATTCCCTATTTAATAAATGGTGCTGGGAAAATTGGCTAGCCATAAGTAGAAAGCTGAAACTGGATCCTTTCCTTACTCCTTATACGAAAATTAATTCAAGATGGATTAGAGACTTAAATGTTAGACCTAATACCATAAAAATCCTAGAGGAAAACCTAGGTAGTACCATTCAGGACATAGGCATGGGCAAAGACTTCATGTCTAAAACACCAAAAGCAACGGTAGCAAAAGCCAAAATTGACAAATGGGATCTCATTAAACTAAAGAGCTTCTGCACAGCAAAAGAAACTACCATCAGAGTGAACAGGCAACCTACAGAATGGGAGAAAATTTTTGCAATCTACTCATCTGACAAAGGGCTAATATCCAGAACCTACAAAGAACTCAAACAAATTTACAACAAAAAAACAAACAACCCCATCAAAAAGTGGGCAAAGGATATGAATAGACATTTCTCAAAAGAAGACATTCATACAGCCACAAGTGTAGATTTCAAAGGTCTTGGCTTTAAAGATGAACCTTAGGCTAAGTGTGGAGGTTGGAGGTGGGGGCTCAGGTGGTCCCTGGAAAAGCTATGTCTTTTTCTACTTTATATGCTAGACTTTGATATGATATAAAATTGTCTGAAAGAAGCTGCTAGTGTTAAGGATTTGGAAAATCATTAATCTTAAAGACATTTTAAACCTGTGACTTCCAAGGCTTCTTGAGATCTAGTCCAACTTCTGTCCCAGGCTCACTGTTGCCAGCCTACAATACGAATCCTCTATTCCAGCCACCGAAAACTGTTCCTCTGTTGTCAAACATGCCACACTCTCTCCCTTCTGCCTTGCACATGGCTCTTCCTTCTCTACGAGTGCGTTTTCTTCCTTTGTTGAAGAGAAAAACTCTCTTCAACCTAAGTCTCAGCTTAAACACTGCCTCTGCCCAGTGCCCCATTCCCATTTCCTCTTTCCTTCTGGCAAGTCCATGCAATGATTTATTTATTTGAATCAATTTTGGCACAGGACTCCGACATTGTCTCATAGTTGTTCATCCAGTTTCCTAATTATGAGGTTTTCATCAGCTCTTGTCCTGTTATCTTGTATCTTTGGGATCTAGCTCGAGATTTAGTATACAGCAGGGGCTCACAAGAATTAAATGAATGAAGAAAAGATAAAAAATAAGTGAAGCTAAACTAAACATATTTTTCAAGTTTAAGTCATACTTCCCTGAAAAGGCATTTCCTGAGTTACAAACCCCTAAGTTGTGTTCGTACTAAACAGATGAATTTTGAGCTGTGTTTTGCCTTTATTCTCTTCTGCCCCTACCTGATTCAGACAGCCTTTACCTATCCACATGATATTCCCTTCTGCTCAGTTCTGGGAATTGTATGATGCAATAGTTCTTTGCTAGCAATTCCTTCTATCCTTTGAAATGAGAGCATGCAGAGGATGTATTTGCCCATTTCTTTTTAATGATTTTTCCCCAACACTTATTTTGCTGTGGAAAATCTAACCTTCCTTCTTTTCAGGTGTCTTAGATCAGTCCCCTTTCTCTTCCTTTGTTGTGTTTCTGAGATGATATCCTCAAAATACTGCATGGCTTAAGAGTAATGTAAAGGCTACACTTTTGTCAAGAAAAGAGAAGGTTGGTTTGAAAATACTTTTATGCAATAAATATTTAGTACAGACAGTGGTAGGTAATGGGGTCATAGAGGTGACAGGGACAGAGAGCACCCTGGCATCATGAAGCCTATAGTCTAGTTGGGGAGACAGGAATAAAGAGCTATCCAGACAAGTGACCCTACTATGACCAAGAATTAGGATTGAAGTAAATGCATGAATGCCCAGGGCACTATGTTACTCAAAGAGGACAGCCCTCTGGTCTGAAGTTGTGAAGATGAATAAGGGTCCTGGGTAATGTGAAGAAACTGGGTGTAGGAGGGGGAGATTTAGAGACTGATGAAGAAGCATTTCCAGAAACCTTGAGCTCAGAAGAGCCTGGAAAGGTTGAGGAAAACAAGAAGTCTGTGAGGCAGAAGCAGAGCGGGGTAGAGAAAGTGGCAGGAGACAAATTTCCTTAAAAGAGCAAAGCAACCAAACCATCCTGTCAGCCTTGAAGCCCTTAACACTCTCCAGAGGTTCTTCTTCAGATTAACTTTCTTTTCTGTTTTTTTTTTTGTTAATTATGAATACAGTGATTGTATGTTATCCATCCCCCTCCTCAAATGTAATGCATTTTTGCTATCCTATGGGCTATTTAGGCATCTGCGGGCTAATGTGGAACTCTGACATCATTTCTGTGTTTGCTTCTAGGGGATAATTCTTCCTGAAATCCAAACAGTGTCCATACTCTTCTGGTGGACCTGTTTTTACATTGGTGAGTGCCTGCATTACCAGACAGGTGTCTTATCTGTGATGACTGCTGAGGGGTAAACATTAAGCTCATTCTGAATAGAAAATGATAAGCTCCTTCTGCCTGCCAGAGAAATTGTGGTTTTCATAATTTTATTGCTGAAGAAATAGTTGTCATGGCAATAATTTGTATGACTTTGAACAGCCATTGGGTATGTACTGTGAATGGTGAGCTTTCAATGCACCAAGAAAGCACTGCCTGATGAGGATTCTGCTCAATGCTTTGTTGGAGGTGGTATATTTCCCTGCTTTTTGTGACATAATTGATTGAGTCTTCACAACTTCAGGTGATTTCTATATGTATTTATTTAAAGCCCTCAGGATGATCCTTATGTCAGAAATTGTTCATTTGCTACTTTGTGCTTTAAGCTGGTGCTCAATGCCTTCAGTCGTATGGGTTAGTAATTTGCACCTGTGAGATTCACATCTTAGCACTTCTGAAATAATTTTACTGAATCCAACTGTACTACTTCATACTCGCATTGCTATAAAGAACTGCCTGAGGCTAGATAATTTACAAGGAAAAGAAGTGTAACTAGCTCTCGGGTCTGCAGGCTGTACAGGAAGCAGAGTAGCATCTGCTTCTGAGGAGGCCTCAGGAACTCACAGTCACGGTAAAAGGAGAAGCAGGAACAGGCACATCATATGAGGAATGCAGGAGCTAGAGAAAGAGTGAGAAGGAGGAAGTGCCGCACATTTTTTTCTTTTTTTTCTTTTTTTGAGACGGAGTCTCGCTTTGTCGCCAGGCTGGAGTGCAGTGGCGTGATCTTGGCTCACTGCAACCTCCACCTACTGGGTTCAAGCAATTCTCCTGCCTCAGCCTCCCGAGTAGGTGGGACTACAGGCACACGCCATCACACCCAGCTAATTTTTTGTATTTTTAGTAGAGATGGAGTTTCACCATGTTGACCAGGCTGGTCTTGATCTCCTGACCTCATAATCCACCCTCCTCAGCCTCCCACAGTGCTGGGATTACAGGCGTGAGCCACCGTGCCAGGCCCACACACTTTTAAATGACCAGATTCCACAGTAACTCACGATCCCTGTAATTCAAACACTGCCAACCAGGCCCCACCTGCAGCATTGGGGATTATAATTCGACATGAGATTTGGGTGGGGACAGATAGCCAAACTATATCACCAACAAATATTTTTGAGTGCCTACTATGAGCATGACACAATTCTAGGCCCTGCAGAAGATAGAATGGACGTGAAGACACGTGCCTAAAACGATAGCAGCTTAAATTTTTAAACCAGATATAGGCATTACTTGATGTTATGATTAATATGGAGTAGCCTTACTATGAATTAGAATTTGTAGCACATGCTACATGAGAGTAAGGTTGGTGTGTGTGGACTGGAAGTCACAGGTGAATTTTCTATATTCCTTTCTGGTTCATTTTCTTACCACTCTCCTTATAAACAAGAGGCAGCATAATGTTGTCACTAAGAGTAGAATCTGGGATGCCTCCATTTAAGCACTTTTTAAATCTTCTTTGTGACCCAGTTTCCCCCTGTAAAATGATGTTATAAAACTATTTTCTTTAGGGATTCATTTTGGGATCTAAATGAGTTGGCAAATACAAAATTCTTAGAGCTGTGATAGTACACACTAATATTACCAATAAAGGATGGTGGCACATTCAGGCACATTTGACATATCTTGGTTTCCTGATTTAGTACAACTGTGGCTTTTTCTAATCAGTAAATGGTCTCAGAGAGATGGACATATTCATTTATCCATCCATCCATCCATCCATCCATCCATCCATCCATCCATCCAGTAGTTATTTATTCAGTAATCATAAATTGGGAGCCATAGGTTTAGGTGCTGGACATATAGTAATGGATAGACAGATTGAGTGAAGGAAGGAGCAAAATCAGTGGTTGTAGCCTTTGAGGATTTCATGGAGAGTAAAATTGCAAAACTAAATGTGGGGATTGATATCAGACCGCCAACATTTTATTTTTCCAAGTAAGGATGTTAAAAAGAACCAATTATCATTTGGTATCACCATATTTTAACCCAAAACAGCAAGAAAAACATAATACCAGAATAAATGAGTCTGTAAAGTGAAGTAAATTTATGTTGGGAACACAGGTTGACTCTGTTTACCTGGCACATGATAGTGCTCCATAATAATCTGTTGAATGAACATGCCATTTCCTCATTTTCCCCAGGATTTTGCAGACCAAAGAAGCTTTATGTGCAGACCAATATTTAGGAGGATGGGAGAAAATGGGTTTCCAGTTGTATGTTTGGATTAGAATTTGCAGACATCTTTTATTTCATGCATCTTCAAGGAAAAAAACTGGATGGAAAGGTGTAAGTTTATCTGATTAACAGATGGTGGTGATTAATGGCCAAATAAAAAGGGTTATTGGAGATAAGGCTTAGAGTGTTCTTTTACAAGTTATGGGAATTAATTTTATTTCATAAATCAAAATTTTTATGCGTGTTCTGATCTTTATATGCTTTGTAGTTGAGGGTTATATTCCTGAGACTTTAAACAGAAGCTTTGTGGTAAACAGTTAAAAATCTCAGAAAGCACACTGCTTGCTCTCAGTAAGGATAACAAGACAGAACTGTACAGGTAAAAATTGAGAGACATTTTATTCACCAGGATAATCTTTCATCATTGCCTTTTGTTCACTGTGATCCTATTTTCAAGGAATGTTCCTATTTTCTCATCTTTCATTCTTTATCTTTCCAGAACCCAGTTATAATAGATTTATGTCAGCAAGATGCTTCCTTCCAAGGCTTATTAGATACTACCAGGTGCTACATTTTTTCTTAATTTTAACCAAGGCTGAGTAATTTTTTTTCTAAATAATTTGATTTCCACTGGAACCACTGACCAGAAAATGGTTGTAATCCAACTGATTTCTTAAGGTTGAAAGTAACGACATTTCTTTACATGTGTTTATGTATACTGAGGGTGACTTTTTGCTTTTGAAAAGTACCAAAACTTGAAGAACAGCAAATTAGTGTGGGATCAGCAAAGTAAAAGGGTGTACCTCTCTACCTATGACTGTCCTTATAAACTTGGACATTCTAGGACTAGGAGAGGCTGACTTATGAATAGCATAGAATCTGTGAGGAAGAGGTCAAGTTGCAGACTGCAGGAATGGGGAGTTGGATTTCCTCCGAGTAAGAGAGTTTCTTCTTAAAGTCTGTCTTAAGTGAGCAGTGACTGATCCAGATGACCATACTACCGAAGTCCACTAGTTTAATAACCTCAGCTTTTTTGAGACACAGAAATCAAATTGTCTTCAATCAAATGGCATTACAATTATTTAAACTTTCTACTTTTTTTCCAACTTTCCTATTACGAAAATACTTTTATGATTTCTGAAATGTCACCAACACAAAGAAATAGTAAATGCTTGAGGTTATGAATAGCCTAATTACCTTGTTTGATCATTATGCATTGAGTTCCTGAATCGAACTATCACATGTACTTCATGAAAATGTACAACTATTATATATCCATAATAATTAAAAAATTTTTTAAATGGAAGAAAAAATTGCGTCCTTTTTATAATTAAAAGGTCAAGATCAGGAATTTGTGTCAAAGACCTAGTTCAGCTGGGGACAGTGGCTCACTCCTGTAATCCTAATCCCAGCATTTTGGGAGAACAAGGAGGGTGGATCACTTGAGGTCAGGAGTTTGAGACCAGCCTGACCAACATGGTGAAACCCCGTCTCTACAAAGAAAAAGAAAAAGAAAAAGAAAATACAAAATTTGCTGGGTGTGGTGGTGCATGCCTGTAATCCCAGCTACTTGGGAGGCTGAGGCAGGAGAATTGCTTGAACCTAGAGGCAGAGGTTGCAGTGAGCTGAGATCACACCATTGCACTCCAGCATGGGCAACAAGTGGGAAACTCCATCTCAGGAAAAAAACAAACAACAAAAAAAAGCTAGTTCTTAAAAAGCAGTACGCATTTTCACTCAAAATCTACTTACCTTTACTCTAGACACCATTTTAATGCATTGAATTGAATTGTTTTGTTAGCACATGTCACTAAAAAAGGAGTAGGCAGTAGAGGGTAAAGAATGTGCAGTTGTAAAAGAAAAGGCTCCATTTATAACTTAAGAAAAAAATGGAGCCTGATGAAAGAAAGTGGCAAAATATTCTAAATTGCAAACATTATACAATAATCTCATTCATTCTCATAAGTATAGGGGCATAAACCTTACTATTGTTTGATTATCTTCTCCATAAATGCAACATTGTATCTAGCACCTTTTGATTAAGAAGACAAGATGTGTGTAACATGTCAATTTTTTTTTTCTTTTAAACATGTTTAAAAAGAAATTTAAGAAGAAACTGTCATTATATGGGTAGTCTTTGCTTCTGCTGGGGAGTTTTGTTAAGTGAAATATGTTTGTAAGAGACATAGGATTATAGATAAATTTATCACAGCTCTCTCCCCAAAATCTTCTCCTTTTCTCTTCTATAATCACGCCTCTACTTAGGAGTCAAGGAGAAGCAGCCAAAGAAAAAGTTACCAGACTGAAGCTGCAGGCCTATTTTATATTTTCCAAGGAAGAAAATGTAGAATATTCATTCTTCTTTCCATGGTGACATCCTTTAGAATCTAAAAGAAAGGCAGGACTTATGTTCCATGGGTAGTGATCAAAGCAGACACTACCATTTATTTTCTCAATTGCACTATGCATGAGCTACCCCAATATGTTTTCTCAGGCATTTTCCTGGTTTATAATATTTCCACATCTTGATGGCTTTGTACTACCTTTTACGGTTTCTCAAATCAGGTCATCTTAGCTACAACATAAGGAGGCTTGGGTGTAAGGGACCAACTCAAAGCCTCTTTTTCCATGACTTGGTTATTTCACTCATAATGATGTCTGCATTTTTTATCTTCTGGAATACTTGTAATTTATGCTACAGAACTTAATCAATTGTTAGCCACTGGATTCCACTGTAGCTTTTCCATTCTCCTATTCATAGCACTGAGATTGGTTCAGATTATAACCAACACAAGGGTAACTCACAATACTTCTGAATCACCCACAAAGACAAGCTCAGATTTGTGCATACAGTTACTGTTCAGTAAATGTATGATCACCAATTAATGTATTACAATGTAAGTTTAAGAGGGAACCAAATAAGAAAATGTATGGAGAACTAAAGACATATGATATGCACATTATCATATTTTGAATAAATTTACATATTATACCATACCTTGAATAAAAAATAACTTAATATGGTTAAATATGGTTAAATATATCAATTTATTTTGTATCTAAACTGCTTACTTGAAATTTCCCTGATTATCAACACAGATGTCAAGAACTACATTGGTGCTCACACTAACATGGGTAAAACATTGTGAAGTTTAAAAAGGGTTCTATAAAGTCTCTATAGATCTGTATACTTTCAAACACTAGGCAAAGATGATTCACTTTATATATTCTTTACTGCACATCTATGTCCTGTGATAATTATACTAGTCATAATCTCTTCTTATCTCCACCCTGATAATAGGTTTTTCTTTTTTTGAGACGCAGTTTTGCTCTTGTTGCAATGGCACAATATTGGCTCACTGCAACCTCCACCTCCCAGGCTCAAGTGATTCTCCACTTACAATTCAAAAAGCAGCAACAACTGCAGAGGTATATTTATGCTTAATCTTGGCCTAAGGTTTAGGAAATTGTCCATGGTACAGGAATTAGTACTGTCTTTTCTTTTTAAATTGTTGTGGATCTGCACTACTTTTGTAAAATACAGTAAAAATGAACTTGAATGTTGTCATAATGTGAAATTTCTTTTTAAAAGATTTTATTGTAAGTTGACAATTTATATTTGCATATGTTTATGGGATACAAAGTGATGTTATGATCTATGAATATAATATGAAATAATTAAACCAAGCTAATTTACATATTCATCACCTCAAATAGTTATCACTTATTTTTCTTTCTCTTTTTTTTCTCCACAGCCCTCACTTGGCCTCTCTTACTTATCATTTTTTTGTGATGTGAGCATACGAAATGTACTCCTAGCAGTTTTGAAATGTACAATACACTATTGTTGTATAAGTCACCATGCCGTGCAATGACGTTCAATAAAAAGTTTTTCCTTCCAATTGAGATTTTGTACCCTTTCAATTTTTGTGCTTATTTCATTGCACATCAGTAACAAACAGTTTGCAAAGTGGTATAAGTCTGAAGATCAGATGAAATAGCACTGGTTTAAAAGACATTATGCTTAAAGGCTTTGCCTGCAATCACCCTATTAAACTACTGAATGTCTCCAGGAATCATGTAGGCTGTGGGAATCTCCAGGTCATGGAGAACAGCCTTTGTCATTAGATAGATCTGGCATACTAGTTCTTTTCCCTTTGGTAGCTCCCTGTCCACAGGTGTCTTATTTACCTCATTAGCCCCAGCTTCCTTATCTCTAAAATGGGGATACTAACTATATTAGCCTGTTAGGGTCTACCTAGGAGACAGAAGCTATGCAGAAGTTTTAGAGGAGAAGTTTAGTATAAAATTATAAACTATAACAGGGGATCGATGTAATGAGGGATTGGCTAATAGGATATGAAGAGAACTCTGTAGAACCCAGGAATAATAGATGTGAAGAGCAGCCACTACCCCTAGGGTTGAGATAGAGAGCCCAAATAAATGACCTCCACAAGGCTGAGCTTCAGACATCATTGAAAAGGAGCCCTCTAGGGCTGTGGCTCGCTGGATGGCAAAGAGCTCATTGTGGTGCCAAGCTTGCAGAACTTGCTGGAATCCACTGTCTGAGGTTCCAGGGGAATTTTCTATAAAGCTGCCTGAAAGGGCATCAGGGGAAGCTTCTGGGTACTCAAACATGGAGTCTCTCTAATTCTGCTTCCTAGTTCCCCTCCCAAATGTCCCCGATTCTAACTACACTTTGGTAAGAAGCAGGTCAAGTCCCCGGGTAGAGTGTGACAAATTCTCAAGTCCCTTGAAGATTTTTTTAGAATCTGGGGGAAGTGAGGAAAGAGTGAGGGAGGTAATATAGCTACTAAAAATGTTGAGGCTGTTCTCCAAGAGGATTTAGGGTTCATTTTCAGCAACATGCTGAAAATATGATTAACTTGTTGGTTTCTAAGCTACATCCCAAAGGAAATATTAATTTGATTTCTTCGGGTTGTAAGAAACATAAACCAACCCTTCTGAGCTTAAAGGAAAAAAGAATTCATTGGAAAGATACTATGGAAGTTTGTTAAATTACAGGGAGAATTTGGAGTTCCTTCCCAATTCCAGGTGGAAGAAAAGGTCCTTGTACTACTCTGGGGTTTCAGCAGCAGAAATTAATGTCTCCTGTAGTCAAACTCATGAACTCAACTCAGTTCGAGTAAAAATCAGTCCCCAGACCTCACAATAAGGTATAGGAGAGCGGCTCTGACTGATCCAGCTTGGGCAAGATGGATACCTTGCCTGGATTGTCCAATGATGGCCCAGGACACAGGGTCACATAGTATGGTCTTGATCAGCAGAGGGTTGAACAGAGTAGCAAGGCTAGAACTGGAAATGCTGACATCCTTTTGAGCCAGGCAGTCAGTGAAGAGAGGGCTGCAGAAGAAAGGGCTACTTGTAGCCCAGTGTTGCTAATAAAACATTGAGAAACTATCTGAGGGCAGCCAGACCTGTTCCCACAAGTGATAGCTAGTTTCCATTTGGAGATCTTCACTTGGTGACAAGCCAGACTTCCATTTCCATCAAATGAAGCCTGGCAATAATGAACATCTTCCTGATAACTCTCGTCATGCTTTCCCAAGGAGCTGAAAATGGTAATTAATGCAAAAGCTGTGTTTATTGGTTCGTGAAATTGAGTGCGTGCCATCCTTTGATACTGTGTCTCATTGAAAGTGAACGTTTGGGAGGGGGCGGGAAACACACTGCACATTAAAGACTTAATTTATTTGACAAGATGCTGCAACAAAGACAACCTCATGTATATGAAAATCCTGGCTCTTCTCTGCTTTGCCAAAGTAGAGTTGACAGAGCAAGGAATAAGTGTCTTCCAGTACCAGACCAGCCTGGCCAACACGGAAAAACCCCATCTGTACTAAAAATACAAAAAATTAGCCAGGTGTGGTGGCAGGTGCCTGTAATTCCAGCTACTTGGGAGGCTGAGGCAGGAGAATGACTTGAACCCAGGAGGCGGAGGTCATGTGATCAGTACTCACCAACAAAATGTGAAAGAAAGTGATGTGTATCATTTCCGGTTTAAGAAGTGAACATGCCTTCTCTGCTGTCTCTTTCTCCTTCTGTCTGGAGGCAGTAAACTCTCATATCTGAGGAAATACAGAGCCAGGAGATGGCAGGAGTGAAAGTCCCTGAATTACTGCACAAGGGGCAAACTTCCACCAATCAGAAACGCTCACATTGGGCTGTGACACAAGAGAAAGAAACATCTTTTTTGTTAAGCTACTATATTGTAGGATTTATTTATTATAGCATTAGTATATTAGTATTAGTATATTATAGCATTAGTATCACACTAATGCATATATCATATGCACATACCACCTATACACACACACGTACACACCACATACTACTCACAGTCACATATGCATACATAAAACACACATATTTTCTTATGCCTCATTGGGAGCCTCAGGGACTTCTATGCTGTGCCAATACATGCACCAGGAGATCCTTATATCCATGATACACTGGATCATTAAGTGGATAGTTATACTTGAGAGAACAAGTTATTGATTAACAGACTGATATTGCAGTTTGGGATTTATCCAAAATACTTTGCTCTCTTGAATCTTCTTTCTTTGTAAAGGTCAACAGCCCTCTTGCTATACATGAATATGGGTGGATGAGGAGTTGAAATAGAAGGAGATTGTACTAGTTCATTTTCACATGGCTATAAAAACATCCTGAGACTGGGTAATTTATACAAAAAAGAGGTTTAATTGACTCGCAGTTCTGCATGGCTGGGGAGGCCTAGGGAAATGTACAATTATGGTGGAAGGAAAAGCAGACGTGTTTTACATGGTGGCAGGTGAGAGAGAGTACAGGGGAAACCACCACTTATAAAATCATCAGATCTCGTGAGAACTCGCTTACCATCATGAGAACAGCATGAGGGAAGTCACCCCCATGATTGATTCACCTCCCACGGGTCCCTTCCTTGACGTGTGGGGATTACAGTTTGAGATGAGATTTGGGTGGGGGCACAAAACCAAACCATATTAGAGGTGAACTGGGATATTAGAACTGGGAATTTACTGTAGGATTTACTCTCGCAATCTCTCCCCTCACTCCCTTTCTCTGTCACACACACACACACAGTCAACACTGACCTCTTTCCTCAAACATAAACCCATACCTCCAACTGTCTTCTGAATTTTTTTTTTTTTTTTTTTTTGAGACAGAGTTTTACTCTTGTCACCCAGGCTGGAGTGCAATGGTGCAATCTCGCCTGACTGCAACCTCCACCTCCCAGGTTCAAGAGATTCTTCTACCCCAGCCTCCTGAGCAGCTGGGATTACAGGTGCCCACCACCATACCCAACTAATTTTTTTTTTGTATTTTTAGTAGAGATGGGGTTTCACCATGTTGGCCAGGCAGGTCTCTAACTACTGGTCTCAGGTGATCCGCTTGCCTTGATCTTCCAAAGGCTGGGATTACAGACATGAGCCACTGTGCCCAGCTTGCCTCCTGAATAATTTAATGTTATCTTAGAATGGTAAGCACAGTATGTTCAAAATTTAACTCATTTCTTCCTCTTCAAATATTCCTCTACTTAGTTCCTTATCAGCTGCACAAGCCACAATGATTTTTCCTCTTCTATCCTCTCTATACAATTAGAAGTACTAAACACTATTGTTTCTAAACTAACTTTCTCTAACCTTGTTACTCTCTTCTCCATCCCCACTGCCAGAGCCTCAATTCAAGCCCTCATACTTTCCCACCTGTAGAACTGCAATGGGGATTCTTCACGAATCTCCTTCTATCCTCCATAATTTTCTTCCAACATTCAGCTGGCCAGCATATCCTGTCACTGGAGTAGACTAATTTTTCTAAAACATAAACCTGAGAGTAATGTTACTTAACAATTTTTTAACAGCTTCCTATTGTGTTCAGAATGAAATCTGATGACTTTAGCATGGCACAAGAAGGTTCAATGGCTTGGTTCTTGCTTGCTTGCTTGCCTCCCAGTCTTGTCTCCTGTGAATTCCTCAGGAGCACCTGGAAATTCAGAGATACCAGTCTGTAGTCCTTGAAAGATAATACTTGGTTCTTTACACAGATCATTGCTATGGTCTGAATGTTTGTGCCTGCCCCCATTCATATGTTAAAATTCTAACTCCCATCCCCACAAGGTGATGAATTAGGAGCTGGGGCCTTAGGGACGTGATGAGATCAGGAGGGTAGAGCCCTCATGAATGGAATTAGTCCCTTTATAAAAGAAGTCCAAGGGAGCTTACTTACTTCTTCTACCATGTGAGGATGCCATGAGAAGATGGCCGTCTTTGAACTAGCAGGAGGACCTTCCCAGACTCCCAGTCTATCATCACCTTGATCTTGAACTTCCCTGCCTCCAGAACTGGTAGAAATAAATTTCTGTTGTGACCCAGTTCGTTGTACTTTGTTAAAGCAGCCTCAGTAGATGAAGACAATCTTGTGCTATCCCTTCTGCATGGGATGCCCTTTTCTTGTCCTTTTCATCTCCACACACCGTTTTTTGTTTTGTTTTGCTTTGTTTCTACAAGGCAGAGTATGTTCTACTTCTAATCATTGTGCAAGATCCCATTCTGAAGTAAATTCTTTTCAAAAGTTTTCTTGACACTCCTGAAATTCCTTTCTCTCTCCTGACTTCCTTCTCTAGTTTCCACATAACATTCTGTATTCACCTTTAAATTTGGGGTGGATTATCACACTGTAAGGTCACTATGTATTAACCATGAATTGCTTGAAGGAAAATACTTGGTATCCCCAGCACCTAGAATAGTACCTTGAACAAACTGGGCATTCCTAATTACTTGTGAACTGAATGACCAGGCTCAGTGCTCCTATCACGTTTTATACATAATTTCCTCACTGCCTTGTGATTATTTTCTTTTTATGTCTTTCTCTACTACATTATAAAACATTCCCAACCATTTATGCAATTCCACACACAAAATAAGCACTATAAAAATGTTACCTGATGTTGTCAAATGTAAAATTTTTGGTATATTTCAAAATAGTTTTCAAGGTAAGGATTCATTTTAGAGTGTAACATAAAGGATACATGACCTGTTGCTATTTTCATGGTGACCATAAGATTTAGAGAGGGAAAAAAACTTCATACTAATTTTATAAGAACGTCCTCTTCCACAGTTATTTTAATTTTCTTAACTTTTCAAGATTGTTCCTAACAAATATAAGAAGTTGTACCAATGTCTTCCTAAGGGAAATGGAAGAAGCAAGAGGATATAAGAAAAAAAAGGAAAGGATGAGAAAAGAATGAAGGAAGGGAAGAGAGGAGAGGAAAAAGAAAAGTATAAATAATAGGTACAGGTGTTCCAGTTCATAGGAAACTCTTAAAGGTATCCTTACACATATTTAAAAACATATGTAAATGTTTATACATTTGAAAGAATTGATTACAGGTGCACTAGATGTAACGCTGACCTTACCTTGCAAATGTAATATTTATTAGAGGAAATGAATGTGTTTTATTCCTCCATTGGTTAATATCACGCTTTGTTATATACGACAGTGAATGGGCACTATTTTAATACTGGAATAAAAGAAACATCAGCATTTCCAGCACATCTTAAACGCATATTCACAGTAGATGAGAATAACAAGTGATTTCTGATTTTTTTTCTAATCTGTTCCATTTTTGCATTTTAATGAACACTTTAAATTTTCTGTTTAAGTCTGTTCTGGCAGTTTTGAATTATTTTCTCTGGGAAAATGATTAAGAAAGAAAATCTTTGTTAGGAGAAGAGCGTGCAGTAATATGAATTAATCAAACACAAAGGAAAAGGATTAAATTCGATGAAGGAGCTACATTTCTAAATATTTTTTCTATCTCTTCAGTCAAGACAAGGGTCTTTTTCTTAAGAGCTTACAATCTAATTGGAGAGAGAGAGCACATACATAACAAGATGAATGGCTCTAGGGGGAATCCAGATGAATTGTCCAGACAGTAAATGCTACAGATTTCAGAATCTGGAGAAGAGCCCAAAAGCCTAGGTGGCTAAGTCTTGAACTGATCTTCAAAGAAATGAGACGGGGGATCTTCAACAATGGAATGTGACTATTAGTGAACATAGGGTTTGTTTTGGGGGTGATGAACATCTTCTAAAAGTATGGCGATAGCCGTACAACTCTGACTATAATAAAAGCCATTGAATTACATATTTTGAATTGATGTATTAAGCAGTATATGAATTATATCTCAGAAAAGTTCTTATATTAAAAAAATATTAGCTATGGTCTTGGCATCAGTTACAGAAATGGGGACTGAGGCTGCTAAGGACATTATGCTTTCCTCTTTTTCTTTCCTCTACTTTTTAAAAAAAGGGATGGTGGCAGTGCTTAACTTTACAACTGAGTTTCATAGTCACTAGTCCAACAAGAAATTACATCTGAAATATATGTAGATAACTGCATATCATGAGGAGTCCCTGAATTATTGAGATAGACATAGGGATAGACACAGAGGTTTGTATCTCCTTTCTTTAGGGCATATGGGAACAACTTTCTACAAAGATTAGTTACAACATATTAGGTGGAAGCTTGGTGGTATTGCATAGGAATAGATGGCTGAATAGTAAAAATGGATACAGAATAATCCATTTTTGGCCTATTTTACTGTCACATTCAGTCTTCACTCTCCTCTGACTCTGGTCTGTATAGCGGGTTTCAGGAGGTAGGGAGGGAGGGAGGGATGACTTCTGTACATTGCATTTCCCAGGTTATCATCACCACTGGCTTCCAGATTGGTTTGGCCAGTAGGAGGCGCTAGGGGAGACTGGTGGACAAGAAGAAGTGAGAATCTAGGGTACTTCTCACCCTCTCTTCCTGACTTGAACAGCTTCCCTGGGAACAGCTGCATCTTTTCTGTTGCTATAGCTTCTGGCATAGTTCTAGTTTCTTCTGAGTGAACTTAAATTTTGAGCTTTCTACAAACTTCCTCTCCTCATCCTTCCAGCTAAGATTAGCAGTTGCTGTGTTGCCTCACCATCCCTTGTGCTATGATCTAAATGTCCCCCCAAAATTCACGTATTGGAGCTTGATCCCCACTGTGGTGGTCATAGAGATGGGACCTTTTGGGACGTGATAAAGTCGTGAGGACTCTGCTCTGAGCAAGGGATTAGTGCCTTATAAAAGGGCTGGAGGGAACTAGCTTAGGCCCCCTTTGACCTTCTATCTTCCACCTTCCACCATATAGGGACACTGTGTTTTTCACCTCTGGAGGACAAAGTGGTAAGATACCATCTTGGAAACAGAGAGACCCAACCCTCACCAGACACTGAACTTGCCTTGATCTTAGATTTCCCAGCCTTCAGAAAAGTGGAAAATAAATTTCTATTATTTACAAATTACCCATTCTGCTGAATTTCGTTATAGCAGCAGAAATAGACTGAGACATCCTGTCTTGCTTTTCGTGTCTTCCATCACCTGTGAACCAATTTCCTGTAGAAAGTTCTTTCTGTTTAAAGTATTTTTAGTGGTTTTTAGTTTTCTGTTTGGATCCTTAAACTGACACAGCATGAGCAATGGGCAGAGTAAATGTGGAATGAACACACTTAGTATATGGAGAACTGGAAAAAATGAAAACCAAAAGAAATGCAGGAGGTAGAGGCATTTAGGTAAAGACAATGAGATTTATTTTAAAGTGTAGAATTTGGGAAAATATGGTGGTAATGAATAATTACCTCAAGTATAGGAAGAGGGTTGGGCATTGGAACTGGAAATACAAAATATGAGATCCATTTCTAAGAAATGAGCACTTAAGTAAAGGCAATAGCAACAGAAAAAAATTAATAAGGGGCTGGGTGCGATGGCTCCCGCCTGTAATCCCAGCACTTTGGGAGGCTGAGGCTGGTGGATCGCCTGAGGTCAGGAGTTCGAGACCAGCCTGGCCAACATAGTGAAACCCTGTCTCTACTAAAGATACAAAAAATTATCTGGGCATGGTGGCATGCACCTGTAATCCCAGCTACTCAGGAGGCTGAGGCAGGAGAACCCCTTGAGCCTGGGAGGCACAGGTTGCAGTGAGCTGAGATCACGCCACTGCACTCTAGCCTGGTGACATACAGCGACTCTGTCTCAATAATGATGATGATGATAATAATAATAATAATAATAATAATAAATAACAAAGAAGAACGTATTGAAGGTGAAGTAAAATAAAAGGACATGGAGAGAAGCCTGAGGAGCTGTGGAGGTAGACTACTGAGGAGCCAATAAGGGGCTAAAAAGATTTGTCACAAAGTTAAGGAGAGAATCTGCTTAGCAGTAAATGTAATCTCATGGAAACCAGGCAAGAGAGATAATGAAGGGAAAAGAGTTAAATGTTAGATAATGCAGGGTAGTCAGGGAAAAGGAAGACTGAAAGGGGTTACTGAGTTTGGTAATGAGGAGGTTACTGATGACCTTGAAAGTGTGATTTTATTAGTAGTGCAATGACTGATCATGCATTGCCAAATCATTAAGTAGGTAGAGAAGAAATCAGGATTAAAAGTATACAGAAATAATTTGATTATAGACATTTTCCAAGAAATGGAAGATAGAGCTAGTATAGCAGCTAGAAGAGGTAAGATAGGCATTTCTAAATTTATTTTTAAGAAAATGTTATAACTAGATATACTTGTAGATGAGAGAAAAAATGCCAATGGATGTTATGTGAACAGAAATCAAGGAACTATGGAGGATGCATGAGGAAATAAATTTCCAGGGAAAATGAATAAAACTGGGTTTAGGACACTGGGAAATGGATATACTGGGCAAAATGTAAAACACGTGTTTGGAAATAAAAAGTAATATATATAAATATAACAACATACATTGGAGAAGGAGCGTATGCAAGCTTAGAGAGCTTGTGATATGTAGCCCGGATCTTGACTGTGGAGATGAAGGTGTCGGGCTATGGGAGGATGTGAGCAACAGCTGTGGTGAGGATTTAAACAATTCAACTACAGATAAATAAAATGTTGATGAGCAGTACTGACAGCCTGGTTCAGGTTAAAGGGCAAAAAAATCCATGAACCGTGGTGTCATCAGAGACACAGGTGGGTAAGGTTAAAGGAATGTTGGTGGATAAGGGCAGGTTTGTGAAATAGTGGGCATGGTAAGGGCCAACAGCACTTGATTACCATTTGAACCAGTCAACACGGAAAGTGTTAAGTGAAGGCTGACACCTAGTCTATTGCACTGATAAATGTCTCTGTGGGTGGGGTAGGTGAAGGATGATGAGCTTGGCTTATGACTTCTTAAGTTTAAGTAAAATTGTCTAGCACTAGGCAGTTGGAGGTGTTGGACTAAATCTCAGAGTAGCAGATGAAAATAGTGAAGCTAAGAATTTGTATGAGAGTTTTGTGATAAAGAAATATAGAACAAGAAAGTTAGAATGCCAAGGACTAAACGTATGACCACATCTGAGGAGTGGAGAGGAAATGAAGTCTGAGAAATATGTAGATACAAAGAATTAAAAAATTTTGCTCAAATGGAAAGTAGCAGTGCTTTCTCTCTAAGTTAAATTTCCCAAACTCAATGTTTTACAAGTGAGACTACTATTTTTGTCCATATCTACACATTTGCATCCCTAATAGACATCTTGCAGTGGACGCTGAATGACCCTAATGTTTTTCCATATTTAAAAAGACGAGCCCATTCACAGGGAAGCACACTAACTGTAAGACAAATTTCTACAAATTTCTTGTAATAGGCACATTCATGGGTGACAAAGCACATTGAAGGTTGCCAGAGTTGTATGTGTAAGAGCTGAATGGAGGTTGAAAGAGCAAACATGGTGTTGCCACATTCAACTCTTCAAATTCTTTCTTGAAAATTAGAAAGATGACTTTTTTGTTCCAAGTGCTTTGAAATAGATTATGGCATTGTCATATTTTCTCAGAAATTCATTGTAGCCTAAGACTACATCATAGTGGCTAACTTTTTTCTAAGACATCTCATGTATAGATGAGTCGAAATTTTATTCTATTCATCTAGCATAAGCTCTTTACAACATAAAAAGCTCTGATTGCTCAGAGTTTACAGGTTTTTGAAGCTGTAGGTAACATTATGGTAATACTCATCTCCCATCCCTAATGGAGTCAAGGCAAAGTGCTTATATCAGGGGCCAATAACAAGGGTGGAAGTAGGAGTAAAGGTTATGTCAATTTCACATAGGAAACTTTTTGAAATACATGTGTTCTGGGATCTCTCTCACTTCCCCACTGTCCTCTTCCGAAAACAGAAACAACTTATATTTATCTTAGGATACCTCTTTGTACTTGTGTAAAAGAACCTATACGTCAACAATCAATTAAACTTTCTGCTATAAGGAAAAGGTCCTGGCCCAAAGATCTAGAAGCATCCATATATCACTGTGACAGCCATCCAGCAATTTCTATAAACTGATAGGTTATTTTCTGATTTCAGAAGGAAATTTTAGCTACGTAAGATGATGCTTCTATTTGATAGGGCTCAGATCTGCCTTCTTCTCTCTAATCTTCCCTCCATGTGTGGCTCAAACCACCACCATCTCGAGTCTGATTATCAAACTTATCTCTTAACTCGATCCTTACTTCTAATAATGTTCATGCAAATTCATTTTTTTATATTGCTATCAAAAATAGCTTTTTAAAACACAAATTGTTAATATCATCTTCATTTATTCAAAAAGATTTGTTGAGCATCATTAGATGCCAGAAATACAATAATGATAAAAAGACAGTTCAATGAGAAAGACACACAGTCAAGTACTAATAATTACACTGAAGAATATGTAAATACATAACAAAAGTACCTGATCTTCTGGGGATGTCAGAAAAAGTTAGCCTGAGGAAATGACAATGGAGGAGAGAAGTGGAAACTATGGAGGGAAGATAGCTTAATCTAGACAGAGAAGGCAGCAAGTGCAACAGCGTTGGGGTGGGGGCCCAGTATATGTATGAGGAGCTGAGACAAGACCAGCATGGCTGTAGCCCAGGGAGTGAGGGAAGAAGAGTTGGGAAATCCAGCAAGGGCCAAGTTATGCAAATTATAACTGGCACTTTTTAAGGTCCTTAGTTTTCATCATAAGAGCATTGCAAAGTAACAGGTTTTAAATACAGTAAAGATGGAATTAGATTTGTACTTTTTATCAGCTTTTGCTTCAATGTGAATATCAGATTGGAGGAAAACCAGAGATTTGGGAACACCAGGTAATACTTTATCACTATAATCTAGATGAGAAGTACCAGAAACTTGCACTGGTGTGGTGACCATTGAAAAGGAGGTAAACTGAGGGACTGGAGAGACATTTAGTAGTGATCTGTTGACAGAGTGAGTATGGGGATTAAGGTGATTTCATATAAAAAATGCTACATATATTTCTGGTTTATGAAACAGCACAGATGATAGCAACAGTCACCAGAATATGCAGCACCAGATGAGAGCTAGGTTTGGAGGGAAACTAGATGTACTGGGTTTGGATATATTGAGTTAGAAGTGACTTTGACATTTGTAAGCTTAAAAATGTTTACTGGCTTCCCATTGCTCAAAGAGTTAAATCGTATCTCTTCAAAGTGAATTTATAAAACTTATGTGATCCACATTCCATGCTCACCTTCTGTCATACTCATATATTCCATATTCCAACCATTCTGAGTTAGTGGAAATGTGGTAAAGGCCCTAAGTATTTCACAGATTCATGGCTTTGCAAATACTATTACTTGGACTCAGCAGCTCTTTCCCTGTGTTCCCTTCTGGAATGCTGACTTACCTCTTGTTTGTTTTTCAAGACTCAAACATCATCTCCCCTGAAAAGAGTTATTTTTAGTTTTTCTCTAACATTATGTGTGTGTGTAGATGTATATGTGTGCAATTATTTATGATTGTCAATTTATGAGTCTTTCCCACTAGATTGTGAATGCTTTGAGTTTGGGACTGTGTTTCATTCATTTTTATAAACTCTGTGTGTAGTAGCCAATAAATACGTTCAATGCCGGAATGAATAAAAAAAGGAATTTTGAATTCTTTTTCTTATTTCCTGGAAAATATTTTAAAATATAGACTACTTTTTGTTAACACAACTAGGAACTGCTGAGATATGACTAAAAAATTTGAACTTATGTACCTATGAGTGATTTACATTAACAATACTGAACTAAAGAATGATTTTTTTTCTTGCCAAATCAAAAGTAAAAACTCCAGTAAAAAACTCATAATATGTTTCCTGAAATTTGTAGACTATCATTTTCACAAGTCCTTGAACTAAAAGCCAAAACCAATATTAAAAGGCAGCATTTTTTAAAAGTTTTTTTCTCATTATAAAAATGATATATGCCCCCTGGGAAAAATACAGAAAAGTATAAAACATATGAAATGTAAATATAACCCCAAGACCAGAAGAGAGTCACTTCAAATATTTTATTTGTAAATCTTTCCTGTCCTTTTCCTGTGCAAGCACATGCATTTTGCCAGCTTTCCTAATGGAGAAAAATATTAGGCCCAAAGTGGGTATTCCAAGCCACTTTTAAAACTGGCTATCAGAGTTGTTATGTGTTAAAAAATGCATGGAGGTTTTCTAGTTCTCTCCAGGGCCTGTCTCTCCTGCTTTCTCTCTTTAAGCTGTCACAGGTTAGAGGACTAGTCAGGGCCAGGCTGGCTCACCTTGGGCAGGTCAGTCATTATCTCTCTCTTTGCAGAAATAAATGCCCTTGGTAAACTCTAAGAGTCAGGTTTAGAGGGAGGTAGTGAATGACCACACTTAGTCTTCAGGGTCTAAGCTGTGTGCTCAGCACAGTTGTTAACAGCCAGCCTTGCTGTGTGGGGGACAAGTACTGGGAGTTACTGACTCAAATATGGGAATGACTGAGTCATAATTTGAGTCAGATTTAGTTTCTTATATAGACTTCCCTAAAGAGGCATGTCAGGAGGGCAGGTTACTTTTAAGAATTCACTTGTTCATTTCTGGGTTTCCAGGACATATTACTATCCAAATGCACTTGAAACATTACATCTGCATTCCAACTGTGGATCTCATAGTATTCAGGGACAAAATGGTGACCACGACATGTGGTACAGGTGAAGGCAAAAGAAGGCACAAATCATATGTAATTTTAGCCACATAGAATGCCACAACAGTGTCTGAAGGATCATTAAATTATACAAACATACACACACATATATACACACATATATTATATATAATTACACATATAAAATATATAAATATACACATATATACACACATTCACGCAACCAAAAAAGTAGCTCTGGACCTAGGATATTTGTCAGAATTATTTCTGTCTATTTTAGAGCAACTTAAAAAAATCCCAAATGTTACCCAAATGTCAGGGATTTGGTTTAGGGCCCATTGCTTGCCTCACAAAAAGCCAATCACTGAGACAATAAGTATTGCCAGGAAAGAAGATTTTAACCAGGTGCTGCAGCTGAGCAGAACAAATCAGTCTCAAATCCATCACCCCAACCAACTAAAATTGGGGAGTTTATATAGTGAGGAAGGAATGTAAAATAAGAAATAAGGAGGGGTAAGGAAGCAATCATAAGGAATGAGGTTTGGTGTATCATTGTCTGGATGTGGTGATCTGGTGAGGTTTAGTCCCTGGCCTCAGGATCAGTTTCCTGAGGGAAGAACTCAGATGTGACACACACAGATTTCAAGTTTTGAGACCAGGAGGGTCAATCACTATGTTTATTCAAAAATCTAAATATAATTTCTATGGGACAATTGGGCTTGTTTCACAAATATGTTTGTTTTACTTTTGTTAGATTTTATAAAATGAGAGCATTTAAATCAGTTAGTATAGTTTAATTATAATATGTCTGAGTGGTTTGCTAATTACTAGACATCATTTTCAAAAAGCATTCATTCATTCTTTGATTATTCACTTGGTTACTTGGCTGAGGAGAAATGTAACAGAAATTAGCTGTGAATACCTTAGGTTAGTTTTCAAGGCAACATAAACACAGTCAATATTCTCCTTGCCCTGTCTGTGTCTGTGCCTCAACCAAGCATCTGCTCATGCATGGCTTTAGCAGTCTGCAGATACTTTATTTATGACCCCATGTCCCTATTTGCTTTCCTACCCTGTGAGTTACAATGAATTTTGTGGAAAGCTAAAAAAGAAGAGAGCAAGGACAAAACACCAAACCCACCACAGTGCTTCAGCCTCTCCTGGTCACATCCTAGTCAGAGCCATCCTTACATGCATCACATCTCTGCCTCATTTTCCCAAGCCCTCCTTATCCAGAAGGCTGTTGAAGATTTAGAGATGACAGTTGTGTTACAAAACCCCATTCTGGGGAGATGGCAGTCTGTTTAACTGAGTCAAGACATTATCAGGTTTCTTTTATTTAGAGGATCTGAGAGGGCTCCTTCCTGTAAAGTGTGAGCCAAGCAAATGAGTCTAAAAAAGTATTTATCAACATAGTTGCTGCAACCTCAGACCATGGCTCAGAAGCACTTGCTCTGTCAGGAGAGCCATTGAGCAAAAGGGCCCAAATGGTCTCCTTAGAGTTTTCTTAGCTTAAAGTCATCTGGTTTTCTTATTAAGTTTCCTCCTCTATTTTTTTTTTTTTAATGTTTGTCTTCGTTTTCCTTGAAATGGTAACTTTAAAATTACTCAGAATTATGCTATTTTTATGATTATCCCTCCTTTCACTCCAAAAGATGAGTCTTGTTCCATCATTGGTTCTATAGGGCAGCAGAAATGCCATCCCAAAATATGCAAAGAAGTATTTTGAGTATTGATAAGAAGTATTTTGAGTTAAAGGCATTAAAAAATAATAGCAGATTCAAAAAGGGCATTCTGACTTTCCATTTTCTTCCTGAAAGCAGGAGATAAAACTCCCCTGTGAAAGGTGTGTCCCCCTGTGCCAGGAAGAAGGAAGGTATTATCATCAGTGATGGGAGGTCAAGATGAGATAAACCTGCACAAACAACTCTTGTTAAACCAACCCTTGTCTTCCTAGTTATTTTTCCACAACTAACTACCACAGCCTAAACCCTTTTCTAGTCTGTGTTTTCACAATTTACTGCCCTTTGTCCACCTGGTATGTAAGCTTTTCACTCTAACTGCTTCTTTGGGTCTTCATTTCTCTTGTGAGGGCTCCCATGTATATGTGAAAATTACTAAATAGTGTTTGCTTTTCTTCTGTTTATCTGTATTTTGGTAGTCAGAGTTACAGAGCCCTGGCCTGAACCTAAGATGGGTCGGAAAAAGGTATTGCCTCCCCTACGGTCCTTCTTTAAATAATGTTATAGTCTTATGTGTAGAGAACTTAGGCCATAACGTAAATGCAGGTATAATTTTATGCTAATGATTCTTAATATATATGAATCACCTTAAATTTTTTCTAATTAAATAAAAGAGTATCACCTCAGCTTTTGAAATATTGCTAGATATCTATTTTACTGTTCAGTTTTTATTTATTTTAATCAACAAATAAAAATTGTATATATTTATTGTATACAGCATGTTGTTTTAAAATAGGTATACATTGTAAAATGGCTAAATCAAGTCAATTAACATATGCATTACCTCACATAGTCACCTACTTTTTTTTCGGTAAGAACACTTAAAGTCTACTCTTAGCAATTATCAAGAACACAGTGAATTGTTATTAATAAAGTTGTCATTTTGTACAATAAATCTCTTGAATTTATTCCTTCTGTCTAACTGAAATTTCCTGTTTTGACCAACATCTCTCTACTCTCCAACCCACTATTATTAGATACAGAATAATGTAAAGAACGTTTGTATCTGTTCGGACTGTGTGTGCCAAATTAATGACACCTAAGAGTTTTTGTAGTTAAAAACAAAGCACAATAAGTACCCTGGACATAAAGATTATATTATCCAAAGGAAGATATTTGTAGTAGGTTCTGTGATGGGTTGCCCTGATACCTTCTTGAGGATTGAGGCAATTATTTGTAAATTTTTTATTTTAATTTATTTTTATTTTTAATATTTATGTATGTATGTATTTATTTTTTGAGGCAGAGTCTCACCCTGTCACCTGGCTGGAGTGTAGTGGTGCTATCTCGGCTCACTGCAACCTTGGCCTCCGGGGTTCAAGCGATTTTACTGCCTCAGCCTCCCTAGTAGCTGGAACTACAGGCGCGCACCACCATGCTCAGCTAATTTTTGTATTTTTAGTAGAGACGGGATTTCACCATGTTGGCCAGGATATTCTCATCTCTTGATCTCGTGATCCTGCTGCCTTGGCTTCCCAAAGTGCTGGGATTACAGGGGTGAGCTACTGCACCTGGCCAGGTAAATATTTTATTCATGGAACAAATAGTTTTTAAATGTCTAATATATGGCAGGATAGGGAATAGGACAGACGTGGTCTTTGGCCTCATTTACCATAGACAAAGTAGATGTCTGTGGAACAGGAGATAGACTTAATGACTAGTATGCGAGAAAAATGCAGGATAATGTAAGGAACTTATATTGATGATAATGTCCCACGTTTTATTTCTAGAATGGTAGAATAAGAAGGCAATTTCTTGAATTTAAGAAGTTTCTTTCATTATTGTGTGAAAAACAAAAATAGTATTCCAAGGGCACACAGTTTTAGTTGGTTTGTTATGAGTCTTTGATACCAGCTTTCTCAAGGTTGACATCACTTGATTCTTCATGGCTAGGCCCCAATTCAGGTCTTTTCTGACCATGTTTTTTCACTCTTCATTTTCATCATAGCACTTGCTACTATTAGTAATTGTAGTATTTATTTCTTGTCTGATTTCCCTTCCTCCCCAAATGGTTGGATGCATATATGTTCTATTTATTTACATATTATCCAGCAACTATTACTATATGGGTCATATAAATTGTTCTGAATAAATACTTTATGAATGAACAGATAAGCAGAACCCATGAGACAATGAAATAAAGTTGATTGTTCTGATTGGTCTACAGAATTTGAATGATGATCTCACCTGCTGGATCACTGTCTATTAAATTATGATGAATGAAGTTCCAAGAGATTTTATTAGTTGATTCAGTAAGGGTCCAACAGTCAGATAAGTTTAGCAATCATTGAATTAAACAAATGTAACTGGATTCCCTTATTGCTGGATTCCTCAGAACTTTTAATATCCTAATATACATGTGACTCTCTACAAGGGAGACACTGTTTTCAGAATCCTGAAAATTATTTTGATGTAGAAATTTTTCTTTCAGGAAACACTTGAAACTCCATGGGATATAGTTTGGAAAATGCTTGCGTACTCTGTTATCAGGTGAAACCTATAAAGTGAGAGATCAGAGAGCTTTGCAATCTAATTTAGCAGTCAGCAAGAGTTAGTTTGCCTGGATCTGATTCAAAGATGGTCTCAGGAAAGCCCTGAAGGATAAAATTACCAGGACAGGTTGTAGGTTGTATTCCCAGTCTTTTGGGATTCATAGACTTTTGTGTAAAGTTGCTTTCAGTTTCAGCAAAGGCCTCTCCATTCTGGGCATGAATAGAGAAATAATTAATCAATGCCCTGCCCTGCTCCTTGCTGGTCTGACTTGTTGCCTATACTGCACCCCAGAGGTTTCCTGTGTTCTTCAAGGTTCATCCTGGTAAGATTGCTGTCTGCTGGAAAATCTTTGCACATACTTGTAAGTTTTTTCGCACACATAGCTTGTTGGTTTTATTCCTCCCCGTAGGAATCACATATCAATACACTGCATAGCAAGAGGTTCTTTGAGATCAAGAGAAAGATGTTCTCCCAGTCTCTGAAATTTGTGCTCAGAGTCTATCTCCCTATCCGGTGGGTCCTTAGGCATTGGATCCTGCACAGTGGATATTCTCCCTTTCTGAGTCTAACATAAGATTCTCTGAGTGACAGGCACAGACTGTGGTGCAGTTCCACCCAGCCTTCCACTTTCTGCAGATGCTCTAATGGGCTACTTGTAGAGAAGCTTCCTCTATGGAGAGCTCCTATGGCCTTAATGTGGCCACCATCTGAGAATTCTCCTCTCTCCTGCTGACATTGGTCTTGAGGTGACCTCACGGACTCATGTCTTTCCAGAGCTACACTCATCTGGAATGGCAGAGGAAGGTGTATAGAAGGTGGCCTTCCAGACACCAGCTGCTTCCATTCAGCCTGCACAATACCACTGTCATCTCCCAAGGCTTGTTGACAGCACTCTTACCCACTTCTCCAGAGTACCCTATATCCATGCATTACTTATGTAAGTAAAATTTAGTCTGACATCAGCAGCAATCTTCAAATTCTCCATTTGCTTTTATCCTGATTCTAGCCTATCCAGATCAAATCCAACCCTACAACTATGGAAATGAAGTCCCCTAGCATGATGAGGAGTGCCACCTGTCACAAGGAGGGGTTACAGTACAGGTCACTGCTTCCTCCTTTTCAGAAAGTACCCCTTAGCTGTTGGGAGTTACTAGTGATACAGTCTGCTTTAAGGACATGTTGATATTCTATTGAGGGAGGCCATTTTTGCTTGGAGTGGCCAATACTTGAGCTTTAAACAGGGAACATAGCATCATTCTGTCATGAAGCTGACTCTTTATTTCATTTTTACTTTTAAATCCAACAAAAAAGTATTGGAGATGTAAATAATCATTTTTTTTCAAAGTGTTTCAACCTTATGAAGATTTAAGATATTTTCTTCTTAGAACAAGGTTATTGTGAGAAATACTATAATAAAATATTTAATGTGCCTTGCACATTCCTTCATACGTATTCACATATTAGATAACCAGTGAATTTTAACTCTTTTCTCTTTCTTTCTCATATATCTAATGCAAAGAAAATAAAAATATTTGCCCCCAGTATCCAGATTGCTGTACCAGAACTCAGACTCCTAGGTCAGAATTCTAGCAGTTGTAAACTGTAAATTCCAATTCTTCCATAGGGTACACCGGTGAAAAGAAGAAAGTTGAGTGCTTCTCTTTTGAGCCCTAATTTTATATCACTGAATAAAAATGGAAGAGTCAAACTGCACAGACTGATTATTCACTTCCCTGTGTCTCATTGACATGCAGCAGAGTTAATACCTTCTCATTCCTAGCCCTTCCATTTCAGTGGCCCATAATCTTTTCTTTCTGTAAGGGAGGCAAATAGTATTCTTGATCCTGATTACCTGGATTAAAACTGAAAAACCTCTTCAGGCTGATGTCCTAGAGAAATTGAAGAAGTTCCCTGTCTATTTGAAATGACTTAAACTGTGAGGCTGGAACAAAGGAGTCATCTCTTCGATAATCATCTCCCCTTCTTGTCACTCAGAGTTCAATTAAATAAATGATGACCTGATCTTTTGTCAATTGTCAGCAGATCTGGATTTCATTTTTAATCAGCTTGCACATCATGTGACCTTTTAAATTGTCTCTTCACCCTTTGCTTTGTCCATAAATATGATGAGAGTGGGAGTTGAAAAGAGTAGGTTTAAGAATAAGATAAATATGCAGATTTCTATAAGCATTCTTCATATTCTTTTGAAATCACGACTTCTCTTTCCTCTGCAAGAATAATTATGCCAGTGATTTAACTTGTCAGGACCACTGAATGGCGTCTGAATGCTGTGGGAGCCTTCCATTCAGGAAGATGTTTTAAGGACTGATTTTTCTCGTTTTCACTTCTATTCCTATCTTTAACACACATAGCTTCCATTTAGCCACCACCAACAAAAATCCAAAAAACCCCATAAGTTTTAACTGGAAATTGATTGCAGTGGCGGGCGGGGGAAGGGGGGAGGGGGGGAAGGTGAGGAAATAAATGCTTGAAAACAAGGATGCATTGTCTTTTTTTTTTTTTTTTTGAAAGATTTAGGAGTCTCTTCATTTGTGGGTGTCGCCTCGTAATGGGTATTTCTATGCTACTAGGATTAGATGAGTTATGATTCTTTTTCTCAAGAAGAAAGTCCTTGACTCAGAGGGGGATCTAAGTCAAGGGGACATCAGCAAAGCAGACTGCAATGTGAAAAGAGACAGGAAGTAAAATTCAGTAACCTTCACCCAGACTGATGGGCAGCATTCTTTTACACTTAAGAAGAAATTACACTTCAGTCATACCCTCCAGCACAGGCATCAGCACCTTTTTGAAGGAAGTTTCTGGAAGCTGAAGTATTTTCTGGCAGCGCTGCAGATGTCCCAGCACCCTGGGAAGAGGAGAGTTTATCTGTCATCTTTTCTTACTTTCAACTCAGATGGAAATGGCAGTTTTTAATTATGTGTGCCAGGATCAAGAGCAAAATAATAAAGGAAAGCTAAAAATAGCTTGTAAGACTTTTATTTTTAGTAATATGACCTACCAGGTATTCCACTACCCTCCCTTCCAAAAAAAAGAAAAAGTCACTAGGCAAAATTTAACAAGACACTTTGATTGCATAGCTGAGTTTCAAAGACAGAAAGGGAAAATTTGTACAGCTAGGAAGCTGAAAGTCATAGCTGAGTTCTCTTAGGGGCATTAGCTAGATTTAGTGACTAGGTTTTAATTGCCCTTGGGGGAGACAAAAACCTGGACTCCATAAAATGGGAAATCAACTAACTGCATAGAAAACCACAATCACAACACATAGTGAAAAGATGAACTGAGAAAAAAAAAAAAACATATATATATATATACACACACACAACCATATACATATATATGGTTACCAGCAAAGGTAAAACTATCTGTCATGGCCTTGATGGTGGATGGAAGAAAAAAGTCACCTCCGAGAATTTCTAACTATAGTCCTGGCCTCATTTCATTAAGTGTTTTGAAAAGATAATGTTTACCTATTGAGAAAACTTGAGGTGATAATGTCCATTAGCGTTGTCCCCCAGAGGCAGTAAGCAGAAACAAATGGAAATTTTTTCAGCAGGGCCACGCTCTCTACACAGGCCATGAATAAGTGTCATTGGAAGTTGCAAAATACGAATTTACATTTCCCCAGAACTTCAAATAATAGATTCCTGAGATTCACATTATTTTCTTTAGAGACATAATAGTGACAAATAAAAGATGAAATAAGATATTATGGAATGAAGCAGATAGATTTGGAAAATAATAAAAATATAATTTAAGAAGATGAAAAATATAATTGCTGTAATTAAACACTACAGATTAAAGAACAGATTAGACACAGTAAAGAAACTGTGAACTAGAAGCTACAAACAATGAAATCTAACACAATACAGCAGAAAGAGATAAAAATAATAAAACACATGACAGAAAGATTAAATGATAGAAAACTGAATAAGAAGCTCTCAGCTGGGCATGGTGGCTCACGCCTGTAATCCCAGCGATTTGGGAAGCTGAGATGGGTGGATCACCTGAGGTCTGGAGTTCGAGACCAGCCTTGCCAACATGATGAAACCCTGTCTCTATAAAAATACAAAAAATTAGTTGGGTATGATGGTGGGTGCCTATAATTCCAGTTACTCAGGAGGCTGAAGCAGGAGAATCGCTTGAAACTGGGAGGCGGAGGTTGCAGTGAGCTGAGATAGTGCCATTGCACTTGAGCCTGGGTGACAGAGTGAGACTCTGTCTCAAAAACAAAACAAAACAAAAACAAACAAACAAACAACAACAACAACAACAACAAAAAAAGCTCTCACAAACATTTAACATGTATTCAGAAATAGAAAAATAGAGAAAATGAAAGGTAATATTTAAAGAGATAAGTGAGAATTTTCCAGAATTGAAAACAGATCTATGAAACAAGAAAGAGATCTACAAAGCAAGATCTACAAAACAGGAAAGTCCTAAGCAATATACATTTTTCAAAAAGAAATCCTCCTATAAATACATTGTCACACATGGTTAGTAGACTAAAACTATCACAAAAATGTTCTTTACAGAGGAATTTCATGTGATTTTTTTTTCTTTTTCAGTTCAATAGTAAGAATTGGTATTTTGCTACCAATTAGGCCATGTTCATTCATTAAACAAACATTTGTTGAGTGCCTACTATGGTCCAGGTATTGTTTAATGTACTGGAAATAGAGAAGTGAACAAAAGTGGCCAAGTCTGTTGTCATGGAGCTTACATTCATTCAAAAAGTCATTCACTAACTGGCTGTCTTGTGCAAGATATTTCTTAAAAGAGATCTGCACTTTCAAAAAAAAATATTATTGAGTCAATAATAATTTCTTAATTTTTCTTTAAGACATTTCTTATTTTTACTTGTTCATTTAAGAAGACTCCATAAAGAAAGCTAAGAAAATGTTATAAGATTAGAACAATACTTTCACAATATCATCACATTTGATAGCAATTTTGCTGCTAAATTAATGATATCTGAAAAATTTCTGCCAAAACATTCTACTGAGAGTTGACGAATATGAGATAATTAAATTTAATTTAATAACAAAATCTGTCGGGTAATCATATCTTAATGGTTAAAGAAATAAATAAGAAATTGAGGTATTGAATCTCTAGAGTCTACTTCAAATTGGCGATAAAAGTATCTGAAAGCTCAAGGGTAGAGACTGTGTTTGTTTTCCTTTAGTGTTCTATTCCCTGCATGTAGCACAATCCCTGGCATGAAATAAGTGCTCTGGAAATATTGATTGAATACTGTGTTGTGAATGAATGACCATTGCAAGTCAACTAAACCAAATTGTACCATACAAGGCCAGTCAGAAAAATGAAAATCAAAATAAAATGTTTTTTTTTTTCTTATTACATTTTAGGAGACTATAGAAAACAAAGCAGAACACAGGAAAATACTTTGGATTCTTTAAATGAAAATTCCATGCGAATTGAACTGTGATGACGATTATTACAGTTTCAAATTTTATGATCTGAATGAGTTATTCACTCGTTTGTATTAAGTATAAGCATAAGGATAGAAAATCTAGTGCCTGACCATTCTCGTCAAGAAGAATCACCTATTGGCAAATCGTCTGTATTTGGGATTAAATGGTGAAGGCAGTGCGTATAATGTAAAAGAAAATTAAATATAATGGTTAAATAGAATGGCTAACTCTGATAAAAAATATCCTTAACATTTGCTGAGCGCTTCAATTTTTTGGTAAGAAGATGAGGCTCTGGATCAGCACAAAACAAAATAAATTTAAGGCATATTTGTGCCAGAAACTTCTCTCTGCATTTTTCAGTCAGGAATAATCATATTGTAATCCTGCTTGAGATCAAATTAATCTCAAAAAGAAAGTTCCCAGGGGACAAAAAGGACATTTTTTTAGCTTCTTGTGGACAGCATCTGGCATTGTGGGCACCATGTGCAGGTCTAGTTCACTGTCTCCGTTGCCACTGATACTGGCGAATCAGAATTCAGGCAAGAGGGTAGCTAAAGTAATCTCAACACAAACTGCTAAAGCAATTATGTAGTCCAAGTCAAAACAAACAAACAAACAAACAAAATAAAACTTGCCATGTAGGCCAGTTACCCAGAAGGAGTATAACCCCAAGTAGGAGAAAGCATACATATCTGAGTGAACTCTTACTTACTAACTTTAAAGAGTGAGTATTATCAAAGACACTGGGGTCACAGGAATGTGGAGCAAGTGCCAGGGAGTTAGTTGTTGGGGGGTGGGCGGTTATTTGAACTAGCCTGGGGATTCTCTGGATGCAATTTCTATGTTGAGGTATCATCATTGGAAAACACAGAAACGATATCTTAACTTTTCCAGAAGACCCAGAATAATCATAGGCACTATTAACTAATTCATCAGGAAGAAAGGGAGTTTTTTCCTTTCCCCAAATAAGGACGGCAAACAGAATTCAAATACTTTTCACAACCTTTCATCATTGTGCTGTTATAATGACTGAAGACACATTGGGTTTTTAATTATTAGCAATCTGGCTAGCACTGCATAACAAAGTTTACTTGCTAATTGAGATGAAATGTGTTTTGTCATCAGCAAATTGAAACAATATTGTGTATGCGTGCTACAATATTTATGTCTCTCTTTTTCTATCCTACTATGAAAACATCATTAGTTTAGCACCATTTGGTCATCATAATCTCTCTTTGTTTCATAGCAATTCCAAAGGCATCAAATATTCTGGTGCAGTGCACTCAATATGTTGAGCTGTACTCATTAATTTTGGAAAATAAATGGTTATGCTTATTAATGTGAGCTTTCACCACTCTTCAAGCTTTCAAAACTGAACGAAAAAAATGGCATTACATGAATCTACATTTGGAAAATGTGAATATCGTCAGTGTTCTTTTTTGGGGGGAGGAGGGATTCTTCAAGGGCAAACTAAATTGTTTCTGTTCTATATGCATAGGTTGGAGAGACGCAGCTTATCAAAAAGACAGGAAATAAAAGAGCAGGGTAACTCTTATAGAACTTCAATTTAGAATGTTTGAATTTTTGTGCCCAGCGTATGTATCTCTTTTGTGGTACATCTGAAAGTCACAGAGATCAAATAGGAGAGGGTTTTAGGAGGCACATAGCCTGACGGTCCAATGTGTTGCTTATGTCCAGTTCCTTAAGGCCTAAGTTCTCAGGGTTGGAAAAGAGACCAGACAATATATATTTTTGGATTTCAATGTATTTTAGGTTGGAATATCTTTTTTAAAGGACATGGGAATGACTAGATAATTGGTCTCAGTGTCACCTCTTGACCACAGTAAATGTGTTTTCTCTTTAAATAAGTGAATCTAGAAGAAACGACAAAGGAGTGCCCTCCATTTTGTCTCAGGATCCATGTACTCTGACATAGCATGGAGGAGGAATGTGCCAGGACGGATGAGCACAAGCCATTGGTAAAAAAGTTTCAGGTGAATTGTGAACTCTTTTTTACTCTCCGTATATATTCTTTTTTGGCAAAATCTATAGCATTGATGGTCATGCTTTTTAGTTTCTGGCACTTCCTATAAAGAAAGTTTATTGGCTTTACCTGGAGAAAGAATTATGCTGACAGGCAGTATCCAGTAGTGACCTGAACAATTTTGTCCCCCATACTATCTATCATCTTTGTTTTCATCTGTCTCTTTCTATTCCTTGAAGAAATGTGACTGCCATATTCTGGTGGCCTTCAGTGTAGTTAGGCGACTCTCATTAATACAGCCATTGTCTTTGCTAAAAGATGTTACCCTTTTGCTGTTTATATCATTAAAACATGCTTGTCTTAGGCTTAGGAAATAAAAACTCAGATTTGGCCCAGAAAAAGGAGAACTTACAGTGTGTCGACATTTTTACCATTTTCTTCTTTTAATGTTCATAACCACTCACCTGTGTTATAGTTTTTACAGTGGAATAAAAAATTATTTTACAATACATTTCCAGACATTTCAGAACTATCTGTGAAAAATTATCAGAATTGCTCATAAGGGATAATAAATATGATTTTGTATACAGAATCATACATAGTACAGAACTATAAATATCACCAGTACATGATGCATGCAGATGAGTATATAATAATATAGTGTATAGATGTAAAATAAAATTTACAATGTTTTCTAATTATATAAAAGGCAGCCATATGGCCAAACATGTAATGTTAAATGTAATATAATATCTCTACTTTACAAAAGAGATTATTAAAACTCAGATGGGTGCCCCAAGTCATATAAGAAGCAAAATTAAAATGTGTAATAATACATTCTGAATCCAAAGCTGGTGTCAATTTCTGCCTATTTATTAGCCTTTAAAGGCTTGTAGAAAAGACAAAAAGCAGGGAAATGCAATAACTTTTCATAAGATAAATGTATCTGACTTATATTTTTCAGTATGGAAAATTTTTCTATTTTGTTCACTAGTGATTTTCTGTTTTGTTTACTAGTGATTTCAAAATATTTCTTTCTTGTACCTGCTGCTTCTCATAACATTATTTTTTTGAACAGCTACCATGTCTCAGCCAATTTCTTCTCTCTTTTACCACGGATAATTTAGATAACACATAATTTGTATCCGTTCTCAATAGCAGAATAATTTTAGTGTTGGCAGTTTTATTCTGCAGATATAAAATATGAGATTCTTCCTTCTTAAACAGTTGTTTATTCAATTCATTCTTCAAATATTTATAAACTATCAATATGTGACAGATACTGTGCTATTGCTGGATTGCATTTATAATCTAGCTAGCAGTGATTTAATTATATGATTAAAGCTACCATCATTTAGCTTTTCCAGCTGTGTCTTCATTTTTAAAAAAGATTATCTTTAATTGAATCACCAGCTAATTCATATGAGAAGATACTTGGAGTTTACCTACTGTGGCACAGACTGCCAACTGACTTAGCCATGTAGGTCTTGATTTGTAGAGGAACACGTGGCTACCTGAAATTACAACTTCATTTCTCTACTTTTTGTAGTGAGATGTGGCCACTTGATGAAGTTATGGCAACAAGATGTAAGTGAAAAAGGTTTTCATATTCCAGGAAGCATGTACAATGCAAAGGAAGGATGGATACTCTCCTCAAAACTACCTCCATCCTGCTACCCCAATGTCTGGAATGCTGAAGTGATGGCTGGAGTTTGATCAGTTGTGTTAGCTAATGAGGTAGAATCTATGTGATAAGGATGGCCGAGAAACAACACAGAAGAAAACAGTATCTTTAAGGATCATTTAATCCCATGGTCACTTCCCTCTAGAATTCATTTACTTATGCAAGAAATATGTGTTTATCCTGTTTGAACCATTTCTACTTTGGGCTTTCCATCACTACTTTAAGTTGGTTCTGCTCAAGAGTAAAATAAGCAAGAATTAAAATTATCACACATAAACCCTTCCACTCGACTCCTGGAAGGGACTGCAGCTGAATATTTAAAGCTTTAGAAATTTTCAATTATGAGATTGTACAAAGCTTCTGAAATAGCACCTCTTATATTTTAGAAAACTTTGCAGATTTGAACTTATTTGATCCTTATGGCAAATTCATAAGGGAGACAGAAAAAGTACTAATGATCTCATTTTAGAGACAAGGGAACTATGACTCAGAAGAATTATCACATATCCAAATTCATTGAGTGTATTAGTAACACTTCCAGAGCTAAAATCCAGGCCATCCATGGCCCAGAGATTTTTCTACTGCAATTATTGAACTCACCTTTTTCTCTAGCACTCAATAATCGTGAGAGGTAAACAAAGACACTACATTTTGGTAATAGCTACTTAAATTTGAATTTAACCCACAACTGAAATAGGAAGTTTTGTCTTTTTGGAGGCATCCAACTAGAAAAGGTTAAATCTGGGAGTCCTGGGTTCTAACTCTGAGACTACATACAAACTTGACTTCTTGTTTGTTACATGAAAGGGATAAAAGTGATTATCTCTAAGGAATACATTCTCTCTAGGGTCTCATCCAGCATAGATACTCTCTGATCAGCTAACCCATATACACCTGTCTGCTTCCTATTTTTGGGAGAAACCTTAAAATAATCTAAGAATGTTTATTGGTTTAAAAATACGACAATGCTTCCATTAGATATTTGGGGCCACTCTATTGCACGAATCCGTATCTGAGAATAAATATCACTAAAACTTTGTATGAATTGGGAATAATTCAATTTCTGTTAGTTTTCATGGAAATAGGGTTGCCATATTTAGCAAATAAAAATACAAGATACTCAGCTAAGTCTGAATTTCAAGTATACAATGAATAGTTTTTTAGTATAAGTATGTCCCTTACAATATTTGGGAAATACTTATACTAAGAATTATTTGTTGTTAACCTGAAATTCAAATTTGAGTGGGTGTCTTTGGTTTTATCTGGCAATCCTACATGGCAGGTACTACAGACTGGCTCATTCACTATTTAATTCAGCCTCCTTCTGGTGTATTCCTATGACATGGAAATGTATAAGGCATTTTGCATATGATTTAAGTACTGTCAGTCTGATGTGCTTGTTCAAGACTTAAATTCAGAACTGAGTTATATAGGAAAAGAGGACAGGAAACTCCATCTTACTGAGTAAGTGCAGACCTCACAAAGGCAATGTTCTTCTGAAGATAACACATTGTAAGCAGAACTTTCTTGTTTTATAAGCTGCTTCCTGGTCATGGCAGGAGAAGCAATTGTTTCAGTGGTCCAAATATATGTGGTACATCCTTGAGGAGCATCCCTACAAACTCAACTAAGAGTCTATTTTTTTTGGTCTTGATTCTATAATAAATTGTCTTGATCCTGTAATAAATTCTGTTCTGCTTAAGGTATTTGGAAAAATTTTATCTGCTCTCTGACTAGACTATGACTGATATCATTGCTAAATTAATTTAAATAGTAAAGAAGAGAAAAAATGAGATGTTCTCCTTCATTTTTAATCTTATAAATATACCATAAAAATGAACATTTCCTAAAGAAAAATATATAGCATTCATCAGACCGCTGTAAATAATTTTATATTTTGACTTATCCAACAAATCATTTTTGTGATTCTTTCAGTCCTAGTTCATATGCAGATGTCATTTTTCATATGGTAATCACAAAGCAGATAAAATTTTACATTCTACTTTTCTGTCTTAACATGATGCCATAAATACTTTCTGTGTTTACATAGTTTTCATAATTTTTTAAATGACTGTATAACAGCTCTTGTGGTTGATGTATTATAGTTCATTGAATTATTCCCTTATTTTTGGATGTCAGGAGTTTTAGCCACTATAAATAATTTTGTAGTTAATAAGAATTTTTATTCTTCTGCATAATTTCTTTCTCAATTATTTTCTTAAGATAAATTCCCGACAATGACATAATTGGGTCAAAGACTGTTGAACGTTCTGTTGTCTTAAAATATTTTTCCAAATTGCTTTCCACAAGGGATGTGACAATTTTAAATGGGTGGCAAATTTTATTGATGCCTGAATTAAGGGAAGTCAGTGAAAGCTTAACATCATTCAGAACATATGCGACCTAGCAGTATATGATCCCCCCACACAGAGGAAAAATGCATGGAACTTGTGGCAGTGACTATGAACAAATAACAAACAATATGAGAAAGCTGTCTTTTTAACAGAACACCATTCTCTCTGATTCTTTAGAGGAAATATATTTTATTTATTTCAGTTTTTAAAAATGTCTTTGCATGAGGAACCAGCAGTAGCCTTTCTGGCCTAACATCTCATGGTCTCCTTTTTCCATCCTTTGTTTCTTATTCCATAAATGGAACAAACCATCAAGAATAGATTACTTTGATTAATATTAACACTAAGTACTTACTGTTTGGTTTAGATTTGGCTCAGAAATATTGCTGTTAATATCCAAAATATATAAGCAACTCCTACAACCCTATAGCAAAAAGTCAGAAATATCCAGATTAAAGAATTGGCAAAGGAACTGAATAGACATTTCTCTGAAGAAGACACATAAATAGTCAGCAGGTATGTGAAAAGGTGCTGAACATCAACAGTCATCAGAAAAATGAGGTAACAATGAGAAATCACCTCACACCTGTTACAATGGCTATTATTAAAAAAAATGAAGTGTTGGAGAAGATGTGGAGAAAAGGCAACCCTGTACACTGTTGGTGGGAATATACATTGGTACAGCCGCTATGGAAAACAGGATGGAAGTTCCTAAAAATAATTAGAAATGGAATTACCATTTGATGCAGCAATCCTGCTTCTGTGTATATATCCAAAGGAAATAAAATTAGTATCTTAAGGCTATATCTGCATTCCCATGTTCATTGCAGCATTACTCACAATAGTCAAGAAATGAAAACAACCTAAGTGCTCATCAACAGACAAATGGATAAAGAAAATGTGAGGAATATATATAATGGAATGTTATTCAGCCTTTAAAAAGGGAAGGAAATTCTGTTACTTGGGAAAACATAAATGTGCCTGGAGGGCATTACATTAAGTGGAAGAAGCCAGACACAGAAGGACAAATACTACATGATCCTAATTTTTTGAGAAACCTACAAGTCAAACTTATAGAAACAGAGAGTAAAATGATAGTTGCCCAGGGCTAGGGGGAGGAGGAATTTGGGAGGTATTGGCCAAAAAGTATAAAGTTTCAGTTACACAAGATAATTACATCCTAGAGATATCATCTACAGCATGGTGACTATAGGTAAAAATGTGGCATTGTATACTTAAAAATTTGATAAGACAGTAGATCTTACAAGGGTGCTTTTACCACAAAAACATAAATAAAGAGGGCAGGAGGAAAAAAATATTGCTGTTGACTCTACTGCAATACATAGCTTCCTTCTAGTGTGGTAAAAAGAGACAGGAACTTTATTTTTTTCTTTTTCAACTAAACTGTTGTTTCGATTTAGGCATAAAAATTTTCAAATCTGGAGTTTTGTCTCAGTTATTAAATTTAATCAACGCGTAGACTAAGTTTCCATTTTCTTATTTTCCTACCAAAATTATCCCAAGGTAGTTTTTTAAGGTGTTCAACTCTGATTAACAGAAGGACTTTTTAAGGAGATGATTCTTAATGTAGAACTTCCAATGGTTAATTCCCATTGGAAGATAGTAATTTTGAACCATCAAAATTTTGAACCATCAAAACAGAAAAGAGTTTCAAGCATCAGATCTTATGGCATGCTGCCATATAGATGGAAAATTTTTGGGGCAGAACTGATTACTTAATTATGATGTTAGCAACTTTCCTCAGCGTGGTCTGACTCCATTAGGCAGAGGTCAGCAGTTGGTTTTCTGTAAGGGCCCATAGAGGAAACATTTTCAACCTGGTTGGCCATACAGTCTCTGTCATGACTATTTAATCTGCCTTTGCAGTGTGAAAGCAGGCACAGAAAATATGTAAATGCAGGAATATGGATATGTTCCAATAAAAGTTTATTTACAAAAACAGGCAGCTGACCCATTTAGCCTGCCGGTCATAGTTTGCTGACACCTCACTTAAGGAATGTGGCTTTAGGTGACCTCCAGTAGTAATACCACTTTGTTTCAGAAATCTGTCAACCCTAATAAGATTATCAACTTTACAGTGAAAAAAAATTCAGTAAAAAGTAAAACTTGGTGTATTAGTGTGTTCTCATGCTGCTAATAAAGACATACCCAAGACTGGGTGATTTATACAGGAAAGAGGTTTAATAGACGCACAGTTCCACATGGCTGGGGAGCCCTCACAATCATGGAAGAAGGCAAAGGCGAAGCAAAGTCATATCTTGCATGGTGGCAGGCAAGAGAGAGAGCTTGTGCTGGAAATTCCCCTTTATAAAACCACCAGAGCTCATGAGACTTATTCACTATCACAAGAATAGCACGGGAACGACCCCACCCCCATGATTCAATTACCTTCTGCAGGGTCCCTCCCACTCGAGACATGGGAATTGTGGGAGCTACAATCCAAGATGAGATTTGGGTGGGGACACAGCCAAACCATATCATTTGGTTTAAAAATGAACTCTGATGATAAAGTAAAAAGAAAAAAAGATTGAGTATAAGATCATTTCAAAGCAATAAGAAAGGACATTGATGCCTAGAAATAAACTTGGAAAAGTTATCAAGAATTCAAATACTTTCAGGAAATGACTTCAAAGTAGGCGAACGGGCAACCATTGTCTCGAATAACACTCATGTCCTCACTTTGCCGTCATATTTCCTCTCAGTGTCAATCAATCTACCAACAGTTAGTTGTTTTTTTAAAGTAAGCTAAGTGTAATTTATTTTTTTTATTTTATTTTTTTAAATTTATTTATTATTATTATACTTTAAGTTGTAGGGTACATGTGCATAACATGGGTGGTTCTGTTACATATGTATACTTGTGCTACATGTTGGTCTGCCGTAACCCATCAACTCTGTCATTTACATCAGGTATAACTCCCCAATGCAATCCCTCCCTCCCCCTTCCCACATAAGGCCCTGTGTGTGATGTTCCCTTCCTGAGTCCAAGTGATCTCATTGTTCAGCCCACCTATGAGTGGAGAACATGCGGTGTTTGGTTTCTGTTCTTGTGGATAGTTTGCTAAGAATGATGGTTTCCAGCTGCATCATCCATGTCCCTACAAAGGACGGCAAACTTCCATCCTTTTATGGCTGCATAGTATTCCATGGTGTATATGTGCCACATTTTCTTAATCCAATCTGTCACTGATGGACATTTGGGTTGATTCCAAGTCTTGCTATTAGAATAGTGCTGCAATAAACATACAAGTGGAAAATGCCCCAAGTAGCAGCATAATTTATAATCCTTGCAAGGCAATCACCCAGTACTGGATGGTTGGGTCAGCGTACATCTAGTTCTAGATCCTGAGGAATCGGCCCATAATTGCTTCCATAATGGTTGAACTTAGTTTACAATCCCACCAACAGTGTAAAAAGTGTTCCTATTTCTCCACATCCTCCAGCACTCTGTTGTTTCCTGATCTTTTTTAATGATCACGCCATTCTAACTGGTGTATGGTATCTCATTGTGGTTTTGATTTGTATTTCTCTTGATGGCTAAAACGATGATGAGCATTTTTCATATGTCTAAGGCTGTATGAATGTCTTCTTTTGAGAAATGTCTGTTCATATCCTTTTGCCCACTTTTTGATGGGGTTGCTTTGTTTTTTTTTCTTTTAAATTTGTTGAGTTTTGTAGGTCTTGATATTAGCCTGTCATGAGTAGATTGCAAAAAATGTTCTCCCATTCTGTAGGCTGCCTGTTCCACTTGATGTAGTTTTTTGCTGTGTAGAAGCTCTTTAGTTTAATTTGATCCCCATTTGTCAATTTTAGCTTTTGCTGCTGCTGTTTCTTTTGGTGTTTTAGACATGAAGTCTTGCCCATGCCTTCTATGTCCTGAATGGTACTCACTCTAGGTTTCCTCTAGGGATTTCATGGTATTAGGGTCTTTCAATATTTTAAGTCTCTAATCCATCTTGAATTAATCTTTTGTATATGAGTAAGGAAAGGATCCAGTTTCAGCTTTCTACTTATGGCTAGCCAGTTTCTCCCAGCACCATTTATTAAATAGGAATCCTTCCCCCGCTTCTTTGTTTCTCTTCCTTGTAGGTTTGTCAAAGATCAGATGGCTGTAGATGTGTGGTATTATTTCTGAGGACTCGGTTCTGTTCCATTGGTTCATGTATCTCTGTTTTGGGTACCAGTGCTGCTCTTTGCTACTGGCAGCCTCGTAGTATAGTTTGAAGTCATGCAGCTGATGCCTCCAGCTTTGTTCTTTGACTTAGGATTATCTTGGAGATGCGGGCTCTTTTTGGTCCCATATGAACTTTAAAGCGCTTTTCCAATTGTGAAGAAACTCATTGGTAGCTTGCTGATGGTGCATTTGACCTATAAATTACCTTTAAGTAGCACAATTTCATTTATATTGATTCTTCCTATCCATGAGTGCAGTGTTCTTCCATTTGTTTGTGTCCTCTTTTATTTCCTTGGAGCAGGTTTGTAGTTCTCCTTGAAGAGGTCCTTTTATATCCCTAGCTGGACTTAGGTATTTTATTCCTCTTTGAGCTAAATTGTGAATGGAAGTTCATTCATGATTTGGCCTCTGTTTGTCTGTTACTGGTATAAGAATGCCTGTGATTTTGTAATACTAATTTTGTATCCTGAGACTATTGGAAAGCTCTTTTTACTCAGCTTAAGGAGATTTTGGGCTGAGACAATGGGTTTTCTAAATATACAATCAGCCATCTGCAACAGGGATACCTCGACTTCTTCTTTTCCTAACGAATACCTTTGATTTCTTTTTCTCTTGCCTGATTGCCCTAGCCAGAACTCTCCAACACTATGCTGACCAGGAGGGTGAGAGAGGGCATCCCTGTCTCTCAGCCAGCTTTCAAAAGGAATTTTTCCAGTTTTGGCCCATTCAGTGATACACGGGTTTGCTTTCATGGGGCTCAGCTCTTATTATTTTGAGGTAATGCCCATCAATACCGTAATTTATTGAACGCTTTTAGCATGAAGGGCTGTTGAACCTTTGCCAAAAGTTTCTTCTGCATCTATTGAGATAATCATGGTTCTGTCTTTGGTTCTGCTTATATGCTGGATTATAAGCTGGGCTTGGATTTTAATGTTGAAACTACAGCCTTTGCATCCCAGGGATGAAGCCCATTTGATCATGGTATGCTTTTGATGTGTTGCTGAATCCGGGGTTTGCCAGTATTTTACGAGGATTTTGCATCGATGTTCATCAGAAGGGCTGGTCTAAAATTCTCTTTGTTGTTGTGTCTCTGCCAGGCTTTGTATCAGGATGATGTTGGCCTCATAAATGAGTTGTATAGATTCCCTTTTTCTATTGATTGGAATAGTTTTATGAAGGAATGAAAATTAACTCCTCCTTTAAAATTCTCTGGTAGAATTCAGCTGTGAACTTATCTGGTCCTGACTTTTTTGGTTGGTATACACTATTGCCTCAATTTCAGAGCCATTGGTCTCATTCAGGGATCTAACTTCTCTCTCCTGGTTTAGTCTTTAGAAGAGTGTAAGTGACCAGTGAAATTCATCCACTCTTCTAGATTTCCTTCCAGTTTATTTTATGAGAGGTGTTTATATAGTATTCTCTGATGGTAGTTTGTATTTCTGTGGGGTCGTAGTATATCCCTTTATCATTTTTAATTGCATCGATTTGATTCTTCTCTCTTTTCTTCTTTATTAGTCTTGCTAGTGGTCTGTCAATTTTGTTTATCTTTTCAAAAAACCAACTCCTGGATTCATTGATTTTTTGGAGGGTTTTTTGTGTCTCTATCTCCTTCAGTTCTGCTCTGATCTTAGTTATTTCTTGCCTTCTGCTAGCTTTGGAATGTGTTTGCTCTTGCTTCTCTAGTTCTTTTAATTGCGATGTTAGAGTGTCAATTTTTGATCTTTCCTGCTTTCTCTTGTGGGCATTTAGTGCTATAAATTTCCCTCTGCACACTGCTTTAAATGTGTCCCAGAGATTCTGGTATGTTGTATCTTTGTTCTCATTGGTTTCAAAGAACATCTTTATTTCTGCCTTCATTTCGTTATGTACCCAGTAGTCATTCAGGAGCAGGTTGTTCAGTTTCCATGTAGTTGAGCGGTTTTGATTGAGTTTCTTAGTCCTGAGTTCTAGTTTGATTGCACTGTGGTCTGAGAGACAGTTTGTTATAATTTCTGTTCTTGTACATTTGCTGAGGAGTGCTTTACTTCCAATTATATGGTCAATTTTGAGTAAGTACGATGTGGTGCTGAGAAGAATGTATATTCTGTTGATTTGGGGTGGAGAGTTCTATAGATGTCTATTAGGTCTGCTTGCTGCAGAGATGAGTTCAATTCCTGGACATCCTTGTTAACTTTCTGTCTCGTTGATCTGTCTAATGTTGACAGTGGAGTGTTGAAGTCTCCCATTATTATTGTATGGGAGTCTAAGTCTCTTTGTAAGTCTCTAAGGACTTGCTTTATGAATCTGGGTGCTCCTGTATTGGGTGCATATATATTTAGGATAGTTAGCTCTTCCTGTTGAATTGATCCCTTGACCATTATGTAATGGCCTTCTTTGTCTCTTTTGATCTTTGATGGTTTAAAGTCTGTTTTATCAGAGACTAGGATTGCAACCCCTGCTTTTTTTTGTTCTCCATTTGCTTGGTAAATCTTCCTCCATCCCTTTATTTTGAGCCTATGTATGTCTCTGCGTGTGAGATGGGTCTCCTGAATACAGCAGACTGATGGGTCTTGACTCTTTATCCAGTTTGCCAGTCTGTGTCTTTTAATTGGAGCATTTAGTCCATTTACATTTAAGGTTAAGATTGTTATGTGTGAACTTGATCCTGCCATTATGATATTAACTGGTTATTTTGCTCGTTAGTTGATGCAGTTTCTTCGGAGCCTCGATGGTCTTTACATTTTGGCATGTTTTTGCAATGGCTGGTACCGGTTGTTCCTTTCCATGTTGAGTGCTTCCTTCAGGGTCTCTTGTAAGGCAGGCCTAGTGGTGACAAAATCTCTAAGCATTTGCTTATCTGTAAAGGATTTTATTTCTCCTTCACTTATGAAACTTAGTTTGGCTGGATATGAAATTCTGGGTTTAAAATTCTTTTCTTTAAGAATGTTGAATATTGGCCCCCACTCTCTTCTGGCTTGGAGAGTTTCTGCCGAGAGATCTGCTGTGAGTCTGATGGGCTTCCCTTTGTGGGTAACCCGACCTTTCTCTCTGGCTGCCCTTAAGATTTTTTCCTTCATTTCAACTTTGGTGAATCTGGCAATTATGTGTCTTGGAGTTGCTCTTCTCAAGGAGTATCTTTGTGGCGTTCTCTGTATTTCCTGGATTTGAATGTTGGCCTGCCCTACTAGGTTGGGGAAGTTCTCCTGGATGATATCCTGAAGAGTGTTTTCCAACTTGGTTCCATTTTCCCCCTCACTTTCAGGCACCCCAATCAGACGTAGATTTGGTCTTTTTACATAATCCCATACTTCTTGCAGGCTTTGTTCATTTCTTTTTCTTCTTTTTTCTTTTGGTTTCTCTTCTCGCTTCATTTCATTCATTTGATCCTCAATCGCTGATACTCTTTCTTCCAGTTGATCGAGTCGGTTACTGAAGCTTGAGCATTTGTCACGTATTTCTCGTGTCATGGTTTTCATCTCTTTCATTTCGTTTATGACCTTCTCTGCATTAATTAGTCTAGCCGTCAATTCTTCCACTTTTTTTTCAAGATTTTTAGTTTCTTTGCCCTGGGTACGTAATTCCTCCTTTAGCTCTGAGAAATTTGATGGACTGAAGCCTTCTTCTCTCATCTCGTCAAAGTCATTCTCCGTCCAGCTTTGATCCGTTGCTGGCGATGAGCTGCGCTCCTTTGCCGGGGGAGATGCGCTCTTATTTTTTGAATTTCCAGCTTTTCTGCCCTGCTTTTTCCCCATCTTTGTGGTTTTATCTGCCTCTGGTCTTTGATGATGGTGATGTACTGATGGGGTTTTGGTGTAGGTGTCCTTCCTGTTTGATAGTTTTCCTTCTAACAGTCAGGACCCTCAGCTGTAGGTCTGTTGGAGATTGCTTGAGGTCCACTCCAGACCCTGTTTGCCTGGGTATCAGCAGCAGAGGCTGCAGAAGATAGAATATTGCTGGACAGCGAGTGTACCTGTCTGATTCTTGCTTTGGAAGCTTCCTCTCAGGGGTGTACTCCACCCTGTGAGGTGTGGGGTGTCAGACTGCCCCTAGTGGGGGATGTCTCCCAGTTAGGCTACTCAGGGGTCAGGGACCCACTTGAGCAGGGAGTCTGTCCCTTCTCAGATCTCAACCTCCGTGTTGGGAGATCCACTGCTCTCTTCAAAGCTGTCAGACAGAGTCGTTTGCATCTGCAGAGGCTTCTGCTGCATTTAATGTTTACTGTGCCCTGTCCCCAGAGGTGGAGTCTACAGAGACAGGCAGGTTTCCTTGAGCTGCTGTGAGCTCCACCCAGTTGGAGCTTCCCAGCAGCTTTGTTTACCTACTTAAGCCTCAGCAATGGCGGGCGCCCCTCCCCCAGCCTCGCTGCTGTCTTGCTGGTAGATCACAGACTGCTGTGCTAGCACTGAGGGAGGCTCCGTGGGCGTGGGACCCTCCCGGCCAGGTGTGGGATATGATCTACTGGTGTGCCTGTTTGCTTAAAGCACAGTATTGGGGTGGGAGTTACCCGATTTTCCAGGTGTTGTGTGTCTCAGTTCCCCTGGCTAGGAAAAGGGATTCCCTTCCCCCTTGCGCTTCCCAGGTGAGGCAATGCCTTGCCCTGCTTCAGCTCTCGCTGGTCGGGCTGCAGCAGCTGACCAGCACCGATCGTCCGTCACTCCCCAGTGAGATGAACCCAGTACCTCAGTTGAAAATGCAGAAATCACTGGTCTTCTGTGTAGCTCGCGCTGGGAGTTGGAGACTGGAGCTGTTCCTATTCGGCCATCTTGCTCCGCCCTCCTCAAGTGTAATTTTGCCAACAGTTAGTTGTTAACAAAAGTGAGTGCCCTTTGGGCAGCGCTTTTCACTGTCTAAAGTAAACCAACATGCCTTGACCTCATGAGGCAGATAGCCAACATTGCACATGGCACACACTCACTTCCATGTGCAAGCCCTGTGGGACTCTGAGAGGTTGAGTCTCTGGAGTGGGTTGGAACGAGTGGAAGTAGAAAAGTCCAGAGTTCAGAGAGCTGTCTTGAGCAACACACCTAAATGGAGAGTACACACATTAATTGTTTTAATTCTACGATTCTCAAACATGACGTTATTCTGCCTCCTTTAGGTTAGGTAGGAAACAAGGTCTTTTTTCCTTTTTGTGCTATTAATATAAGCAAGCAAGAAAAAGTAAAAACTAGAATACTTTCTGTTACTATTCAATGTGACCGGATATACCAAAGATGTGCTAATACAACTTTGCTGAATTTTAAATTTTGCCATGTAAGGACAATTTAAAAAAACCAAAAAAACCCTAAACAACCAGAACAAATAATAACTGTTACAATAAGTATCATTTTATAAAAGAAAGCATTTTTAACACCTCAAGTAGGCCATACTCTCAGAAGAAACAGTGCCTTAAATTGAATTTACTTTATTTTACAAAAAACTCACACATTGTCCTTATATTTTTCACTTTGCCTCTGACAGCTTATAACTTAATTCTGAATTGGCCCATGTCCAGTGCCTGGTGTTTGGGAAGCACTGGTGTAATGGAAAGAATATTATCTCTGGAGTCAGACAGATCTGGCTTCAAATCCTGGCTCCTACACTTGACATTGAGTGAGTCAGAGGACAGGTCTGAGGCTTCCCCAAGGGAGGGAGTGGCCCAGGTGCTGTGCATAAGGGTGACAGAGTGTGTCCCTCATTCCTGTCTTCTCTGTCTTCCCTTTGTCCTTTATGTATAATTTATCACCAACAGCAAGAAATAAGCAACTTCACCATGAAAGTTATTTTTAAGTATTTTGGGTTTTTTTTATTGATATAATCATATTGGTTATTTGAAGTGCAGCCTTTCTATACATTTAAAAATACCAATTAGTAAAAATGACTTGAGTGATTTAAATATCAGGCTCTATAATGTTTTAAACAGTTGGCGAATAAACCAAACAAAAACAAAATAAGGGCCAGGTGTGGTGGCTCATGCCTGTAATTCCAGCACATTGGGAGGCCAAAGGAGGCACATCACTTGAGGTCAGGAGTTTGAGACCAGGCTGGCCGACATGGTGAACCCCATCTCTATTAAAAAACTATAAAAATGCCTGTAATCCCAGCACTTTGGGAGGTCGAGGCGGGTGGATCACGAGGTCAAGAGATCGAGACCATCCTGGCCAACACAGTGAAACCCCATCTCTACTACAAATACAAAAATTAGCAGGGCATGGTGGCGGGCGCCTGTAGTCCCAGCTACTCGGGAGGCTGAGGCAGGAGAATGGCACAAACCCGGGAGACGGAGCTTGCAGTGAGCCGAGATCGCGCCACTGCACTCCAGCCTGGGCGACAGAGCAAGACTCTGTCTCAAAAAAAAAAAAAAAAACAAAAACAAAAATTAGCTGAGTGTGGGGGTGCCTGCCTGTAACCCTTGCTAAAGGCAGAATAATTGTTTGAACCCGGAAGGTGGAGGTTGCAGTGAGCCGAGATCGTGCCACTGCACTCCAGCCTGGGTGACAGAGTGAGAGTCCATCTTAAAAACAAACAAACAAACAAACAAACAAACACCAAAGCAAAAAACACGGAGTCAATGCAGTCGATTCCTCAGATGCTGAGTGTATCAACTGATTCGGGATCCTCTGAGCTCTCCTCTTGAGAGCTTCATCCCTGGCCTGCCGTCCTTGGCCTTCTAGCCAAGTTCAGTAAGAATCCTGCCAAGCCAGTTTAGCAGAAGTCCCATCACTCCCAACCACTGATATCTAACCAAATTCCTTTACTAATTTTTCATTCACTAGGCCCTTACCCTTCCCATTGGCTATAAATCCCCAGCTGCTTCGGTTGTACCCAGAATTGTGTTCCCTCTAGGAACAGACTTGACCCCTATTGTAATCGTCTTAAATAAAGTCTTCCTTGTTTGTTTAACAAGAAAAGAAAATGCAGTTTTTCTTTGCCATAGCCCAAACCCACACCATATTGGAAAGAGGTCTTCCTGGGAGAATGTGAAAGGCCGTGTGAAGAATTAACCTCAGGAATCATCAGTTCCAGAGTTTATAAATTTTTATTTTTTTTTAGTTTCAGGGATCAATATCAGGTGGAATTGATCTAATCCGATTACCTGGGGGAAGAGAGAAGTCAATTTCTATCACTAGGGGATAAACTATTATTTTGGAAGGGGATTTTCAGAAGAAGGGTCATCCTTTTTTCATTCATGAAATGTTTATTAGATCATTTACATTACCATAATGAAGACTAGCAAGGAGCCTTCCTTGAGTGCCTTCACTGATGACAGGTTTGTTATGGGTAGAAATGCTAGAGGTTGGAGGTTTCCTCCAGCACCTGTCAGCATTGATATTGCTATTAGTCATTAACTCCCCCCAACCTTTTACTTTCTTGCTACTTCAAATTTGGCCTTCTTTATTACTGAAGAGAAAGGAATGGGCATTAGGTAGGAAAAGTGGTTCAGAAAGTTCACTTTTCTAGAGCTGCATTGTACCTTTCTGTCATAAGGTTGCATGTATTTTTCTGCCATGGTTTACAGGTCTTTTCAAAATATTGCTTGCCACATACAGCTTGAATCCTCTTGTCTCATTCTGTGGCTTAGATTGCTAACATGACAGGGTTATTTAAAGGAAGAAAAAAAAGTATTTTTCAAAGTCACTGGAAGCTTTGTAACCATGAGAACATTTGAGGATGAGGCAGTTCAATCAATGCAGTGTGCTCATGCGAGCAGAGGCCTCCCAGGCTGCTCATTGTGCAGATTGCTCAGACTTTAGAGGGCTTTCTGCGTTGTTTGCAGGACGATTTTCCAGTAATACTGGAAAAGAATAACCTGAAAGACTTCTTTAAAGATTCTCCAACTCTTAGGTAAAGTGAAGTCTGAGAACTGGGGAAGTAGAGGTAAATAAGTCAGATGTATGAAAAACAGAAACATTGCAAGTGATATCACTATGATTTGTACTGGGGCTTACTTTTGCAGTTGGCAGCACTGTGCCTGCATTTGGGTAAACTGGCCTCAGATGAATCTCAGCGGAGCCTGGGCTCTAATTCTGTGGTCTGAACAATGAACTCCTTTCTTGGCTGTCCTCTCCCTTTCATGTTGGGGGCTAAATCTGAGTGTTTTATTGTTGAAGAAGATCTGGTGAATGGTTTTTCATATAAAAGCCCCAATATTTAATAAAACACACTTTTCATGTTAGTGGAAATGCTAGTTATCAGCCATACGCAGTGGTTCACGCCTGTAATCCCAGCAGTTTGGGAGGCTGAGGCGGGTGGATCATGAGGTGAGGAGATCGAGACCATCCTGGCAAACATGGTGAAACCCCGTCTCTACTAAAAATACAAAAATTAGCCAGGCGTGGTGGCGGGCGCTTGTAGTCCCAGCTACTCGAGAGGTTGAGGCAGGAGAATGGCATGAACTTGGGAGGCAGAGCTTGCAGTGAGCAGAGATTGTGCCACTGCACCCCAGCCTGGGTGACAGAGCAAGACTCTGTATCAAAAAACAAAACAAAACAAAGCAAAACAAAACAAAAAAATGCTAGTTATCAATACCAGTGGAAAAAGAGAGTTCTTAAAAATATAGTTTGAATGAGATTCCTGTCTTGGTTCTGTCCTTATATATGTTAAGGATGTTTAGATACGGGAATGTTTCTATCAGTGTATTCATTTCGTGGGGCAGCCGTAACAAAGCACCACAAATGGAGTCAAACAACAGAAATGTGTTTTCTTACTCTTCTAGGGACTAGAAGTCCAAAATCAAGGTCCAGGAGGGCCATGCTCGCTCTTCCTAGCTTCTGGTGGTTGCCAGTGTTCACTGGCATCCCCTGGCTTGTAGCTGCATAATTCTAATCTCTACCAATGTCATCACATGGCTGTGCACCTCTGCATGTCTGTATTCACATGGAGCTTTCCTCTCTGTTTATATCTGTCTTTGTTTTCCTTCTTCTCTTCTAATAAAAAAAAAACCTGTTATATTGGTTTAAGAGCCCACCCTACACCAGTATGACCTCATCTTAATTATATCTGCAAAGACCCTGTTTCCAAAAAAATTCAAGAAATATTTGAGGGGAGGTCGCAAATTCAACCCATAACAGAAAGTGCACCTCATCTTTTTTAACACTTGCATAATATTTCATAGTAGGAATTTACAGTCATGTGCTGCATAAGGACACTTCAGGCAATAACAGACCACATATACAATGGTGGTCTTGTAACATTATAAGACCCTATAACTGTACCTTTTCTATGTTTAAATCTGCTTAGATACACAAATATCTACCATTGTGTTCCAACTGCCTACAGTATTTAGTAGAGTACCATGCTGCATGGGTTTGTAGCCTAGGAACAATAGGCTGTACCATAGCCTAGGTATGTGGTAGGCTTGATCATCTAGGTTTGTGAGAATACACGTTATGATGTTCACACAACCACAAAATTGACTAATGGGGCATTCTCAGAATGTATTTCTGTCATTAACCAATGCCTGACTCTGCATGGTTTGTACAATTATTCTTCTAATACTATTCAGGTTGGTTCACCAGTACAAATAATGCTTCGATTTTATCTTTCAGCCCTTCATTGATTTAAATATTTGTCTATTGATTTGTTGTTTTCTCATCTTCCTATTGGAATATAAGTGCTCTGATGTCAGATATTGTGTTTTTCTTTTTCATTGTTGTCATTCCAGCTTCTAGCATAATGAAAGGCATGTGGCCAATGAATAAAACATTGTTGTCCACTTATGTAAGTAGTATAAACTTCGGAAGTTAAAAATTTTGAAGATGCTGCCAAGTTGTTCTCAAAATCAGCTGTACCATTTTACATTCCTGTCATCACCCATTTCTCTATGTGCTTACCACACTGTATATTACAATATTTAAAACTTTCACCAATTTGATGGTTAAAAAAGGCTATTTCATTATCATAAAATAATTGTATTTTTAACTTGTTTTGCAAACCTACCTGATTCTAAGCTCCTCAAAAGCAGAGTGGGTTCATAGATATCCTTATATTTTCTGCAACTGCAGTCTGGGGCATAGCAAGTACACAATAAATAGCTACTGAGGTTATTAGGCATCCATTTTTGAGCTTTTCATGTAATTTTTTTCCTCAGTCCTGCAATAGTTTCCTATGATTGCTATAACAAATTACCACAAACTGGTTGACTTAAAGCATCAGAAATTTACTTTCTCCCATTTGTAAAGGTTTAGAGGTCTAAAACCAAGGTTTTGGCAGGGCCATGCTCCCTCACCTCTTGCTAGTTTCTTGCTGACCACTCTTGCCTCACCCCAGTCTCTGCCTTTGTCTTCACATGGCCTTCTCCCTTGTGTCTGTCATCTTCCTATAAGGATACCAGTCATTTGGTTAGGACCCACCGAAAACTCATGTGTATTAGTCTATTCTCATGCTGCTAATAAGGCATGCCCGAGATGGGGTAAACTGTAAAGGAAAGAGGTTTAATTGACTCATAGTTCCACGTGGCTAGGCGGTCTCACAATCATGGCAGAAGGCAAATGAGAAGCAGAGTCATGTCTTACATGGCAGCAGGTAAGAGAGCTTGTGTAGGGGAACTCCCATTTATAAAACCATCAGGTCTCATGAGACTTATTCATTACCATGAGAACAGTATGGAGGAAACTCCCCCTGTGATTCAATTATCTCCACCTGACCCTACCCTGGACACATGGGGATTATTACAATTCAAGGTGAAATTTGGGTGGGGACACAGCCAAACCATATCATCATGTCTACCTAAGATCTGTGGATGTGGCCTTATTTGTAAATAGGGCCTCTGCAGATGTACTCAAGATGAAGTCACACTGGTTTGGGTGAGCCCTGATTGAATTGTTATCGGGAAGTTCTTAGTCTTACTTGGGAGAAAGAGTTCTACCAAGAGATAATTTAGCCTCCATGAAAGAGAATTTATTGGAGGAAAATAGAGAGCAGAGAGTTTATTTAGGGAGAGACAGCATACTTTGAAAGATGAGGCAGAGCAGGCTGCTGATAAAGAGTATGAGCCCACAGCTGCCCAACAGTTCTGCTTTGGGTATTTATGATGTCAGATGTTTTTCTTGAAGTTCCCACCTCTGTCTTAAGTCTCTGCCTTTTTTCTTTGTCTAGTTTTCCCTCTTCTGCCTTAAGTCCCTGCCTTTTTCCTGCCTAGTTCCCACCCTAAGCTTGTGGGACCCCACTTACTATTAGTTGATGCATACACGTTGGCCCGGTGTTGGATCTGAATTCTACCTAATGGCTGCATTGCTCACTACTGCCACGCCAGGAAGGTTGTACGGTGGTCAGATCTATACTTATTGCACCTGAGTATCTCTTAGGAATTTCCCCTTTGCCCTAACCTGTACTTATGGTGCCAGCATATTTCTCAGGAATTTTCCCTTCTGCTCTCTTTCCTTTCTTATTAGCATGTACCTAACAATGTTCTGACATTTTAACTGCAGAGTGAATGATTATTGGTGCATTTGAAAAAGCATTTCCTTCTGCATAGGTACTTCCCCTCATCTCAGCTCATTTCTAACATGCATGTTTCTGGTGATCTCTGAGGTGTGACATTTTCCTCACTTTTCTCAGGGGCTCCCTGCCCCTGCTTATGTCTAGCTATCTGCCTGCTCTAAAAGAATGATTGGTATCTTTATAAGAATAGGAAATTACTTAACCCAGTACAAGACCTACAGAATTTCTCACTCCATATCTTTCTAGATTTTCGTGGTTATCGCCATAGCTCCAGTGCCCTGAAGACAACTCTTGACATCAGGTATCAAAACTTCCATAATTTTCTTTTGGCTCTGAATTATGACCTCAAGTCTTTAATGCCCTTGACCATTGCCTGCTCTGCAGTGCCTCCCTGCTCCTCAGTTTCACACCAAAGGAAATGGCTTTTCGCTCCATGCAACTCAGCTAAAAACAGCAGAGATGACAATGATCCCAAGTACCCAACTCCCTAATGTGAATCTCTCAAGACTGTTTTTTTTCCAATGAGGACTAATAATTTTCCTACACAGACTTCTACCTTTTCCTCAGATCCTTGTCCTTTGAAGCCTGAAACTGGTGTAAATGCTAATTTGAAATTAACATACAATTTATGTCTTTGCTCACCTCCCTTGGCTTATTTCTCACTTCTTAAGTAGGGCTCTCACAAATATCTCAGGCACCCATTTGCTTCCTTTTTAAAGAACCTATCACTCTTTCCTTCAGATCACATTGAACGTATTTACATTCTCTCTGGCTTTTATGTGTGTGGGGGGTAGTGGTGGTGTGCATGTGTGCAGGTGCATATAAAAAGCAAAGGAATTGGACAAACATATCTGCAATGTCCTCTTTAGCTTAAGTGCTTGTAAAAGCAATAGAAAGTACTCATCCAGAAGCAGTCTAAACAGAAGATAGTCTCTCTGTCTTTCATTGAATTTCAGAAGTTTCTAACAGGGCTCACTCTTCAGGGAAAGTTGGTTTAAAAGACACTGGAGCACTTGGTCCCACAGGGGACTACCTCAAAGATTATTCCTTTTGCTGGTAGGGGACAATATTGTCGGCCAGTCATTGTGACTCTTTTCATTTGCATGTGGCTGCCAGGTAACTTTGCTCTGATTAAGTGACCTCCTTTTAGGTTGCTGCACATCACATCCATAAGTGGTCTGCTTGTGTTTCTGATCAAGCCATAGCTAAGCAAAGCAACACCACCTGAGGAGTGCTTCCTGAGATCTTGTGGAGGAACTCTTTTCTTTTTTGAGACATGGTCTTGCTCTGTTGCCCAGGCTGGAGTGCAGTGTTATGATCATGGCTCACTGCAGCCTCGACCTCCTAGGCTCAAGCCATCCTCCCATTCAGCCTGCTGAATAGCCGGGACCTCAGCCTCCTGAGTAGCTGCCACCATGTCCAGCTATCTTTTGCATTTTTTTGTAGAGACGGGGTTTTACCATGTTGCCCAGACAGGTCTCAAATTCCTAAGCTCAAGTGATCTGCCAGCCTCAGCCTCCCCAAGTGCTGGGATTACAGGCGTGAGCCACTGCACTTGGCTTTCTGGAGGAACTTCATTACATTTCTTACATGAACACTTCTCTTACCAGCTCACAATACCTAATCAGGGTTCACTGCTATTTGAACCCTTTAATTCCTTCCCTGTCTTTCTTCTTCCTCAAATACTTATTAAACTTCTATTCTTTATCAGTCTTGGGGCTAGAAACAAGTGAGAAAGATTAAAACAAGATGTAGGATTTTCCCCAAGAGACTGAATGTACGAATGGGTAATGGTGAGAGCATATACAGGACACTGACTCACGACCTCTGTAGCAAACAGCACAGGAAGCCAGACAGTAACCTCTGCAGCAATCAGCCCGGAATGGTCAGAGCATTGCTTATGACTGCCAGCTTTCCTAGTTTTTGGCTCTGCTTTTAACTCAAGACCAAACAGAAAACCAGATATGCTCCCCAGACCGCTATCACATAAGAGGCACCACTTCTATTTAGCTCACCCCTAGCTTCCGCATGCTAATAACTGCTAATCAGAGCAGACCTGACACTTTCTATTTTGGGAACTATAAAGCTTTTCCACTCCCTTGCCTACTTTTGTGTCTCTGCTAAATGCAAGTGGTGGTGACTGACTCCCTTGCTGCAATAAGCTCTGAATAAGCAACTCATGCTTATTCTCATTCGAGTGGTGGTCTTTCTTTATTTCCATAGTCCCTCAAGGAACTGTTAGAAGATAAACTTAGGCATGTTAAAATTTTTAAGATTTTATTTTAGCATTTAACAATGCATGAATCGAGAAGCACAGGACTGCACATGGTTTAGCATTTCACTGTAGAGGTGAGGGTTGGTGTGAGAGTGAAGAGAGACACTTTTATAAGATGTTCGTGGAAGAAAGACAAAGAAAACATATTTGATTAGAGTAGAAAGTCCTTAGTTAGAGATTACTTGGCAGTTTCTGATTGATAAATTCTCTAGTTTCATCTTACCATTTATAGTGGGCTTCAGTTTGCTTATATAGGAACTTACACCACTTGACTGCCCCAGTCTAATGGCCTTCTAGTTAAAAAAAATATTTTTAACAATTTCCTCCTTTTATCTGCCACTCACTGATGAGAGATTGGGCAAAACTGGAGCATAAGCACATCTCTGTCACAATCATGTCTGCTTTGTCTTGGTCTCAGCATGGAACTCATAACTCGCGACATCAGACTCATTGGTAGAAATATTCCTTTTGTTCATCTTGTTTTTTGTCGCTAACCACAGGGAGACCATCTGTTGTACTGTTGATGGCTGCAAACATGCATTTAAAACCCTTGAGAGAACACAGTGAACCTGGGAGATTAAATGAGGGCTATCAGAAAGATAAATCCAAGAGACTGGAGTATGCTGCTTAGCCAAGGTTTTCAGAAACCAAACAAGCTAACATTTCTGTGGAAACAAAACAACAACAACAACATCAAAAACAAGTTAATGAATATAACTCAGTCTCAGTCTCTGTGTCGAGAAGGCAGTTAGTCAAGAGAATGTTTAGATTTCAGCTCAAAGCATATTTTCCTAGTTTGCAGTCTGAATGTCACTAGTTACGGCATCAGGCATCTTGGTGAACTCCCTGAGAGGGCCATACAATATCAGGCCCAAAAGTTGTCCTGTGAAATTTATGTTTAATAGTCTTGCTCTTGCTTGTAGGGTTTTGTGAAAAGTTAAGTTCACATATAAAAAAATTTCAAGAACAATGAACAGGATAAATCTGGTATCTATGAGGGTGTAGCATAGTTTTTTACTGAAACATTATTTTTCTCTCTACCGTTGTCCCTCTATTTAACAAAGAAAAATCATGGTAAAACAAATTTGTTTCTGAAATAAGTCATGAAACGTGGACTGATTATTTACATAAGTGCAGCAAGTCTAGTGGTTGACCATATAGGTTCCTTATCAGGGTGCTTTGCCAGAACTTTTAATAAAGACTTTCAGATTCGAATTTTAAAAGCCTCTTCAGACTAGCAAGCCATGTCAAGAACTTGTCATCAAACTTTGCCAGCAATACATATAGATTTAGGTAAATTCCTCTCTTGAGGTCTTTAAAATATTTTTTATATTTTTGGGCCTTACTTTCATAAACTAGGGAATCCTTAAAGCCAAATAGTAGGCCAATTTTTTCCAAGAAGTTTTTTGCCTCCATAAAGTCAATCTCAGTTTTTTAAAACTATCTGGTCATATCTAAAACTATGCGTATTCTTAAATATGACATTCCAGTCAAAGCTTTGGTAATATAATGAGTATTTCCAATTACGTCCTGTTACAAAGCAACTAATTCTTATTGAACTTATGCAAATAACTATATTGCCATGAAAATAAGAATATTTTATAATTTCTGAGTTCTGGAGGGTTGAGGTAGGGAGAAAAATGTATGTTTCAATTTTGCTCACAAAGGTATACTTTACCAAATTTCTGTAAGCTATTGGTAACTTAAGAAAAAAGAAAAAGATTTTCTTAAATCTTGAAAACATTAAAGAACTAGCAATATTTCAAACAAAAAGGCCATGAAAACCCATTTTTTTCATCTGTTCATGCACTCCCATATAATTAATTCTTGTTCTGCTTGATGTGAGCAGTTTCATGAACCAACCAGTTTCCTCACTAGAATTCTGGAAATTCTTACTCATTCCAATGGCAAAATCCTTAAAATTAGAAGTTTGTACTTGTCAGAGTCCTTTTCATATATCTCCTTGAATACAAAACACTTTAAAATTATAAATGCTTACAAAAGCTTTCAGTAAAATAGCAGAATAAAACAATAACTGTCTATGAATGACAAGATTTAAAATGACCATGGTAAAAGATCTGATAAGAGTTGATTACAATGTAATTGATAAGAAAATTTTATCATTTCTGTGACGTACAATATTTTAAAATAATAACTAGAATTATGACTGAAAGTTATATCAAGACTATCAGATTTTTAGGAATTTCATACAATTTCTGGAACACATTAATAACTCATCCATGTAAATATAACTCAAAGAAAGATAAATATCACTTATTTTTTTGTCAATACTTCCCATGCAATTTAACACATCAATAACTCAAATTAGTTTAACATCTCTCCTTTTATAAGAAAAGAGAATAAAGTATTTTGAAATATTCTGGGTCCCCACTAGAAGCTCCTAAAGTTAATTCAAAGTCAAAAAGACTTAATTTAGAATTTGATTTTGGCTCAAACAAAATCAAAAGGTTTAAATACTTTATTAAACAAGATCATAGTCTACTAGGAAACTAGAGTCATTCATTTAACCAGAGTGATAATTAAAATACCTTAAAAGCAAATAGAGAAAGTTACCTAGTTGTAGAAAATCTTAGCTCTCTCAGTAGAGAGGACTCAGTATTTATTTTGAAGTAATCAAAGACTAGAAAAAGACAAAAATTATTAACTATTTTAATAAGACACAAAAGTCACTTCCCTTAATTCTATTTTTAATTATCATATTAATTAGAATTCTTACCTTCTCGTAGCTTTAATTTCTAGTAAAAATTGGGAAGAAATTGTCAACTTTCTGTCATATTAGCATTCAGTAGATTAGCATCATTTTTATAATTTTGAGAAGTGTCAGCTTCCTCATAGTACAATTTTCACTGTGGCACAAGAAATGTTTACTAACTGACTCAAATGTTTTAAGTTCTTCTATAATAAGCCAAATGTGAATAAGGTTAAACTTATTTTCAGTAATTAATAGGATTCAGTAATTTACCTTATTTGGAAATGATCTAGATTATTTAATAAATATTCATAATTTAACTTAGCAAAACTCTAAGGGTATAAGGTATGAAAGAGATTTGGAAAATTATTTTAACAGACATAATAAAAACATAATTATTGTTGAAAGGTTTATATATAAATGTTTACTTCTCTTATGGTTATTTAATTCACTTCTATTTAACAATTATCTTGGATTACTCTTAAAATTTATGAGACAAAAGCTAGCCATTAGACAAAGCTGGCTATTATCTCAAGTTTTTTCCCTGATAGCTATTTTTACATCGTGCACATGTTAGGCAGTAGTTATCATGAAAGCAAGAATCCTAAAAAAGTTAAATATATATTTTTTTGTTTTTTGTAATGCTGTGCTAGATATATATGAAGTAATAAACATTGCGTCCATTTTCACAATTGTTCTTAGATAGAAGTTATTTATAGTTCTAGCATCTTAAACATCTAGTACAGATAACATAAATGCATTTGATTAATAAATCCATGTAAAACAAAAGTTGTGTATTTGCATTATATATAATGCCAACACTCTGAAGACATTCTTACATTTAATTAAACCAATATACTTTAGGTTTTATTTACTGAAGGTTATATCAGATCATGTAAATTTAAAATATTTTGGGTTAGTTCTTATTTTTCTAAGAGGCTAAAGAATACAACATACAAGTGCTTAGTTTTTCTTTTAAGTCAATTAAATAGAACTTTTTAATAAATTAATTTTGACATTAGCATACAGAGGTAGAAAAATATATCACATATGTGTAACATACATAGACATACATGAACATATGAACAGAAGCAAATCTTATAGCTTTCATTCTGAAATTTTAGTTATGATCCAGGTACAGTCATACGAAACTTACTAGTTTGTAAATAAATATCTGGATGTGAATTCTGTTTCTGGCAGATGGAACAAAATTACCTGTCCTAATATCTACAACTTTTGACTAACATTTGTAAAGCAGATCTTTAACATTTCTTATTTTCACTTTGTAAGGAGTCTTTAGGAGGCAACTTTTTATTTCATCTTTTAGAAACCTATGCATGATAATAAAAAATACATCTCATTGTTTCTGAGGCATTTGGGATCCCTCTTTTTCCTTTGGTGAACTCCACAGATGAGCAATTTTGATTAGGTTAAAACTTCCCCACTGTGGCCACCAAAGTTCTAAATTATTTTTGGCAAAGTTTACCTATTTTTCTAGAAAATAATAGGTTCCAAGATGGAGTAATCCAGACTCTCTGGATTTGGATAAACCCGTTATTTAAATCTACTTAGTTATTTCACAGATTCTTCCTAGATATCTTTCCATGATCTTTCCTGCCTGAGGCCTCTTACTAGACCCAGTTCAGGTTTCGTTAGACCCAATCTGATGTTGAACCCAATATGACTTTCAAATCTAGTCTGGAATAAAAGTGATCAGATAAACTACGGGTGCTTGACCCAAGTTGTGGAACTTGTATTTGAGAGTGGGTGCTTACTGATTGACCTTTGGTGCAGCAAGAAAAACAGTAAGCACAGTGGTCTTCCTAGGTACCTATGCTTGTTTGTTCATTACTCTGAGGGTCTCCATCAGCACCCTGGTCCTCATTTATGACACCAGAACTGTTAAAAGATAAACTCAGGTATATTAAAATTTTAAAGAGTTTATTTGAACATTTAGTGATTCATGAATTGTGCTGTACCAGACTGCAAGCAGGTTAGCATTCCACTGTGCAGGGATGAGGTGATAGAGAAATGTTTATATGACATTTGCAGAGCAAGACAAAGAAAATATATTTGATTGGTTACAGTGGAAATTCTTAGACGTCACTTGACAGTTTCTGATTGGTAAAGTCTGTGGTTTCATTTTACTGTTCATGTTGGGCTTTGGGTTGCTTACATAGAAACTTAAAGTGCAGCAGTCTAATGGCCTCCCAATTATAACCTTTTCAACAGATCTACAGCCTAGTGGAGAGAAACACTATTAAACATAGAATTTTCGTATACTAAGATAAAGCAATAGAGTTATATAGTAAAAGGTATAGGGGAGGCAGCAAAAAAGGGAGTAATACATGTTTCCTTTTTTATTGATTATTTGATTGTATTACTTTACTTCATTTTTGTTGAAGAATGTTGGAGTGAACTTTAGGGTTCTAATACATTTCTCAGGAGAGCTATGTTAATTTGGTGCTGAAGAAGCCAAGGACTGTGGAGAGCATTGAAGCCTCATTAGATAGAGTGACTGCCTCTTGAGTACATCCTTTGACACTGCTCAACTTTCAGATGTCTGAAAAGCAATAAGGGATGCTACAATCACCAAGATGTCTATGGCCTTTCCTTCTTCTTCCTTTCCCTCCATTTCCAAGAGAAAGACTTGCTACTTCTGGATATACCACCTCCAGTTCATGGGAGTGGCATGACAGATTCCTAAATGAGTTGTAAAGGTAAAACGTTGTATTAATATGCATATTTGTATTAGTCCATTCTCATACTGCTCTGAAGAAACACCTGAGAATGGGTAATTTATAAAGGAAAGAAGTTTAATTGACTCACAATTCCACAGGGCTGGGGAGGCCTCAGGAAACTTACAATCATGGTGGAAGGGGAGGCAAACACGTCCTTCTTCACATGGCAGCAGCAAGAAGAAGAATGAGTGCCCAGTGAAGGAGGAGGCCCCTTATAAAACCATCAGATCTTATGAGAACTCACTCACTATCACAAGAACAGAATGGGGAAAACTGCCCCCATGACTCGACTGTCTCCACCTAGTCCCTCCCACGATGCATGGGGATTATGGGAACTATAATTCAGGATGATATTTGGGTGGGGACACAGCCAAACCATATATCAATATATTTATATATTCATTCAATGGTTTTTTTTTTTTTTTTAAATTTATTTATTATTATTATACTTTAAGTTGTAGGGTACATGTGCATAACATGCAGGTTTGTTACATATGTATACTTGTGCCACGTTAGTCTGCTGCACCCATCAACTCGTCATTTACATCAGGTATAACTCCCAATGCAATCCCTCCCCCCTCCCCCCTCCCCATGATAGGCCCCGGTGTGTGATGTTCCCCTTCCTGAGTCCAAGTGATCTCGTTGTTCAGTTCCCACCTATGAGTGAGAACATGCGGTGTTTGGTTTTCTGTTCTTGTGATAGTTTGCTAAGAATGATGGTTTCCAGCTGCATCCATGTCCCTACAAAGGACGCAAACTCATCCTTTT